>NW_022595665.1:0-2894 GCF_009176505.1 Sitodiplosis mosellana | reverse complement strand
ATATTGAATTAGTGAAAACAATAAGGTGTGATTCAATTGTTTGTTGATTTATCGGTTTTCACGTCGCTCAAGAACATATTTATTAAGCAAGTAACGAAAATTAACACAAAGAGTAAGAAAACAAACCGAACTTGAAAAACCGGCGATGAGTTCGTCTGTGTTTTGTTTATTTTCTTTATTTTTTAATGAAGAATGTTTGAATTAAAATGAATCATTTAATCAATTCAATGAATGAAAATAAATGGGATAAAATTTGATTATTGAACAAAAATGATTTAATTCATTTTAATTCAAACGTTCTTTATTCGAAAACCAAGGTAGCATGAACATACCTCTGTGGCATCTACCCGCTTTCGTTTTGCCGTGACTCTTTCGTTGTTCGTTGTTGCTTTTCGATTGCGTGTCATCACCCGTCTTTCCATTTTTCACAATCACAAATAACAATAACAATAACAAAATCACAAATAACAAATCACAAATCACAAATCGACACAAACGAATTAAAAAGAAATATAAATATGCGGTAAATTTTCACAAAAGAAATGCAACGATGTGTTAGCATAGACAGACGATCAGACAAAAGTGAAGATGCTACGCGGTTCCGAGAAACGACGAGAGTCAAGTGTGTATATGTTGTTACATTCAACTACACTAACATTGTGGCATTTAAATTACATATGTAAATGGTCACATAAATACTGCCAAATATGTAGTTGAAATGCCGCAATGTTTGTGTTGTTGTATGTAACGACATATACACACTTGACTCTCGTCGTTTCTCGGAACCGCGTTGCATCTATACTTTTGTCCGACCGTCTGTCTATGCTAACACATCGTTGAATTTCTTTTGTGAAAATGATTTGAAATTTTTGGCATATTTTGGTACGAAAATGGTTAATTGGTAATGGTCCCATCGGTTTTGAGTCGAAAAGGCTGACTTTCGGACCAAAATTGGCTCAAAGTCCTGACATGTTTGAGTAAAAGGCTGACAAAAAGGTTGATGTTTTTTTTTCTTATTTTTCGCAGTAAAAAATACGATTTTATTCAAAAATTGAGACAAAGTTTATGAATAGCATCAAAAGAAATTCATTGCATATATACAAACGTACACATATATATATATATATATTTCTTTTCGTATTAAAATTCATTGGGTAGTTAAATAGTCGATCAAATATCTGACCACTTTCGAAATATTAGTTTTTATTTGAAAAAATCTGTCTATTTTTGAAATACGATTCTGTTTTTATTTGAAAAACTCTGTCTATTTTTGAAATACAATTCTGTTTTTATTCGAAAAACTCTGTCTATTTTTGAAATACGATTCTGTTTTTATTCGAAAGAATTCTCCCCAAAATTGAAGGATATCTGTGAAAATTGGAAATACTCTGCCCAAAATAGAAAAAAATCGGTTCATTTTCGAATGAAACCTTCTGACTTTTGTTGAAAATTATCGGACCAATTTAGAAGAAAATTCAGTCATTTTTAGAAAAAAAAATTCGGTCATTATTTTATTTGATCATTTCGGACATTTTTCCGACCATTTTCGAATTTATTCGGCTCAAATTAGCGACCGAATTTCGACCCAAATTAGACATTATTTCTGACTAAATTCGAAATTTATCGGACCAAATTCGAATTTTTCTGATCACTTTAGAACCAATCCAAATCTATCCAAAATCCAATGAGATTTTACTCCATTCAAATGCGACACCGATTTGACATTTGCAGAACATTGCTTGGATTGTATGGTGTCATAAACCGTTATGTTGCTTTTTGAATCCTAGCCCTAACAAGTTGACATTGCTTAACCCTAACAAGTGTCGAAAAAAGTAGGTGTAATTGTTTGGCATATTTTTACTTATGAAATGAATGAGTCGTTTCCATGTATTTTAAATTTCATGTTCCAATTAGGAGATGCTGTTTATTTTTGTCTTATGTTAAGTAGAAAAACAGAATATTTGAAGGGTCATACATATTTCCGAATATGTTTGTTATTCGACACAATATCGTGAAATCATCTCTTTTTTCAATTGTAAATTGAACAGTTTTTAAGTTTGAACCTGAATATTTTTAATTAGAACTGGTGTATTTATCATACAGTGCCTCTTTGACTGCCTTGTGTAGCAGATGTTGCTTTCCTTCCTTTGGTACGAACTTAGCTACACCTTCATCGAATGGAATGATACTGTCTTCATTCAATCGGGCTGTGGTTCGATCTCCATAAAATAGCAATCCAATTGAATTTCCGTGTATACTTTGAACCTGTGTTTGAAACAAGTCAATTGTAAATGAATCAATTGATATAAAACCACTCAATATTTGATATTTATTACTCAATTTGGCCGGCCAGTTGGGAAACCCTTTCATTTTTCTCCATACTATTTCTCCCATAGACGGGGTCCAACTACGAACAATCTTATTCTTCTTATTTTGTCTCTTCTTTTTCTGTGGTTTTTGTGCGAGTTTTGCCGCTTTTTCGAAGTATTCTTCAACTTCGTCTCTACACAGCACCACTCTGAACGCTTTAGTCACAAAATGTCCCTTCTTCTTTCCCATTTTTCAATGGTTTTTTCGAATGCTCATATTTTTCAATTTGTTATAGACAAAAACTCAACTGACTATCAAGTGTCTCTCAAAACGAATGAGCGTCAAATATAGCAAACGTTAAGGTTAAGAAGACACTCTTTTCGTCTAAACCTTAACATCGTTGGGAGTCTTAACCCTAACAACAATGATAAAACGTCAGAACAAACGCTTTTAAATTTTATGTAATTTTTTTTTTGAAAGGAAAAAAGTAAATTTGTTGTGAAATTTATTTTATTGATATCACCGTGCAACACATGTTTCTGCACATGAGAAATTCCGATTGCTTGTTTTAGAGGACCAAAAAC
>NW_022595664.1:0-5702 GCF_009176505.1 Sitodiplosis mosellana | reverse complement strand
GCTAACATAAGCAGGAAACTAAAATGATGATTCTACTTTTACAACAAGAGGTATTCGTCTAACAACAGGGGAGACAACTGCAGAATCAACCAATAAGAGAAAATCAACAAAAGATAAGAGATAGATATTAAGCATTTTCATTCATTTTATTTTACGAAAAGTTGTTTCGTGAGTGTTTTGACTGCTAGAAGCGTTGAAAAAAATTTGACTATTATCGTCTTCGATTGCGTTGATGTCAACAATTTTCTCTATATCAATTTGCTCATGCACTTCCGGCAAATCTATTTTCAAATTCAAAACCGTTAAGGCTCTTAGAATTTTTAGTCGAAACTCTGAGACTTTTTTTGAAACCGATGCTTTTGACCGTTGTTCGAAAGTATTGAAATATGTGTCGACGTACTTAATGAATGCGTTATAACTGTTTAGTAATCTCACTTTATTCGAATCTATGCGTGTGGCCCTTCTATCAAGCTCGCTTGGCAAAGATCTAGCGGATTCGTAATTGAAAATCGCTTTCGCTGCGTCGTCAAAATCTTTCTTGAGGCTTTCGTACTTAATTTGTTCAAAAATGTCTCTATGTTCACGACTATCAACTAAACCCTCATCCGACATGTGTTTAGATTTAAAATAAATCAAACGAAATTCTACTGTAATAAATTCAAATGTGAAATGAATTGGAAACTTAAATTGAAAACAAAATTCAAAATGGAAAAATGAATCAAAATTTAGATCGAAAATGAAGAAATTAATGGAAAAATATATGCGCATACGTGTATTCCCTTTGATAAAACTTCGGCCGCTTGCTGTGTTTGATTCCGCAGATTCTGTGGTACGCTCGGCCGGGCCTGGTGTGCAACATTACTCGGGTACTGCAATGGGATGCAATGGAAGGCCGTTGAATTTATTGAAATGATTCTGGTTGATCGTTCGTTTGATGTACTTCGATACGAGATATTTGGCTATTATGAGGACGATGAGCACTAAAATAATCCCGATCAACATGATTACCAAATCGTTTGCTCCCGTTGCGTGAACTTCCGTTCGCGGTTGAGTGACTGATTGTATCGGTTGTGCTCCCTCGTACTTGGCCTCACCTCTTTCTTTCCCAACTTCGTATCCCGTGATCCCCACTAGACCTCCGTCCACCAGCTTTCCCCAAAACTTGCTTTGTCCCATCACCTTCGTCCACCGCAAGATTTTTACTGTACGCATGCAGGATTCTCAATTTACGTCGTGGATCACACTTTTCTGCTTCTGGTACTTTGCGCCCTAGGGGCTAGGAACAAGTTGTGAGATTCACATAGATTCGCATATATTCATGCGTTCGTGGCTTTATTATTGTTGTTGTACACTCACTGCGCTGCGAATGTCTCGTATACAAAATCACACGAATTCACAAATATTCGTACGGATTCGTCTCAAGCGCTTGTGTTCTTACCCCCTAGTTTGCGCCGTTAATTCGTGACTTTTCGCCGAATTATAATGTACTTTCTCACTGTTGCTTCGCGACTTTTCGCTGAATTTTTTTATTACTTTCGAAAACTTTGCACCGTTGATTTGCGACTTTTCGCTAAATTTTACTGGTTTCAAAAAGTTTCTTTCACAATTTATTCGCCTTTCTTATATGTTGGCTTGTGCGCATTAATTTGAGTCTTTTCTTCTATCTTTTTCTTTCACTATTGAAAAAAAAATATCACACTATCGCACTATCACACTTTATCGTTGTGCTTTTGGATTTGATTTTTCCAAACAAAATATCAGAGTTATGCAGCGCCAATTTAGTGGTAATAAAGGTAATGCTTGATGTGTGGTAGAATAAAGACTGATATGATTTTATTTAATTTGATAATACAATGATTTGCCAAGCCGTTCTCGTTGCGTATGTGAAGACATACGTTACCGTGCGGCTTATCAGGCGTTGGTTAATCGCCTGGCGCACACTTCTGCGTACACATTCGTATACAGGTGTGCGCCGGGTCGATTTTACATATTTTGGCGTTTACATTTCGGCTTATTCATTACAAGCATACTCTTATTACTACATACGATGTGTTAAATAATGAGCAATTTGGTATCATTTCAAATGATCAGCATGAACAAATATATTCATTGTAACAAACCAAATCTTGATCGTTGATACAATAGACTTGGTTTGATTGAAAAACGCCTGCACATTATTTCTTTATACTATGTTATGATATTTTAAATATATCATAATTATTAATTTAAATCAGCGAATTTAATTGCGATTTCAATAGCGTCTTTGTCAATAGGGGCACCGAGCTATCAAACATGTAGTAGATTTATTTGAGACGTCAATATAGCGCGCGATGCGATACACGAATTGCCAACAGACAAAACACGAAAAAGAAGCTCAAAGCGAACATGAGCAGGCGGCTGAATCGACGCAAGAAAAGAAAAACACAAACATTCTATTTTGGGCGTTCAAAGAGACGAGACACAAAAAGCAAGAGCGACGCCATTGCATCGATTGAACATCAAAAAACCACCGGAGAGAGCCTGCCCGACAGCAGCCAAAAGGAAACCAGCTCAAATCGCGGTGAACAAAATCCAACATCAATCGCAAGCGAAAATCGTCAGCAACAAAGAACCATTGTCAAGAAAATCGTCATCAAGGTAAAATCCGCCAATCAGAATCGCCTACATTCCACAGATGTAAATCTCCGTCGTCGACACCGTAACTGTTTCAATGTAAATTTTTTGTTAGGAGCTCGGCGCTATCATTAGGGAACACAGTGTTTTATTTTTAAGTGAAAATCGCAAATCGATTCATTAAAGTAAAGTAAAGAGAAGCCATCGATCTTTTTATTTTTCAGTAGATTTGATTTTGTTTTAGCAAGTGAATTACTTCAGTGTGAGCTCGTAAGTATTTCGAAATGAAAAATCTCGGCCGACGAAAGACGCGTATCAACTAAACAGTCTTATGTCGACACAATTTTGAAATGCTCGGGTGTTTTTAACGTATCTCATACATGTATACAAGTATACATTGATTCAAAACATCAGCCTTAAGAATAGAAATGATGATATATAACATTGAGAGTGGTTATTGTTGGGAATTATTTGAATTCATATCGTGTATCTCTCTACAATTATGCTTAGTTGATGTGCAACGACTAGCCTTAAAAGATACATATTAATCTGATAACAACATTCAACAGTTAAAATCGTACTTCAAAGCGATTTGGACGTGATACGAGAAAAACATAGAAAAATGTTGTCTTAATCTGCATTTCTTCGGAATATGTAAGTTTACAAAAATTGTTAATCTACGACAAAGAGGTCAAAAGTAGGACTTTGGAAGAGCAACTCCATAAACTACAAAATCAAGTCGAACTTATGTTCAAATACTTGAAGCTTTCACAATTGATTCCAAAAGAAGATTCAAAAGAGGTTTGATTATAATTGATATTAAAATATTTGAATCGGTAAGAATGAAAAATACTTCCTTAAAATCGTTAAAATAAAAGTGAAACATGAATTTTTTTTATATGGAGTTGTTGTTGTAATTACTTCACTTTTATTTTAACGATTTTAAGGAGGTATTCTTTATTCTTCATTTACAGTGTATAATTTGTTGCATACGATAGATTATTTATTTTCCTATTTACCAGATGCTTTCAAGTCACTTTCTAAGAATGAAAAAGAATCCTTGTTATGTTTCAAGGAGATATACTTATTAAGGAGAGGACAGATCGAGATTTATAATAACGGGGAATTGATGATTAGATCGAAACTACGTAACGAAATAAAAATGAAGTTCACAAATTTTAGTTCACAATTAACAGAAGACTTGATAGACTGTGCTTTGAATTATTTCAATGATAAAGCAATCTGTCGTACTGTTGGGGATGTGAGCTATGTTGGGGATATAATGTTTCAGAAAAAAATCTTTTTAATACTCTATTGTCCTACTTCATACTATGTCAATATCCATCATTTTAATAGATGCTCAAGCAATTAAAATTATGGGGAGTCCAACGGTTTATACTGAATGCAACATATACAAATTTTGAAAATGGTTTTACGTCCACCAAAAGGAACGAAATAATCAATTTGATTCAAATCGCACGATGAATACCAAATAAAGCAACAATCTTGCAGCTAAATCATGAAAAACATAAGCACAAAGATGATTTTGATAAGTTGAGCCGCGGTTTTTTGAATTCAAAGTTTGATGAACTGCGTTAAATCCTGACTAAGCGTAATCAAATGACGAATGCAAACGTTCCCATTTTGTGCTCCCACCTGCGTAAATTGTCTTTTTTCATTTCATTTGTAATGGAATGCCATTTTGCATTTTATATTTGCAATGGAATCACTATGTATGTGAAGTCTTTTAGTGAAACGATTCCGTTTGGTTCAATTACGAAATTCTTTTGGTGAACAGTTGATTTGAGATTTGTGTTTAAATAATTCGTAATGAATACGTTAAAACTTGGGTTTTTTATTTTTGGCATTATTCTAGCCATCAAAACTGTGTTTTCAGAGTCCATGAGACAGAGATTCCAATTCAATATTCGAAGAAGGTAAGCAACTGAGTGAAGTTTATGAAAAAAAAAAAATGAAAATTTTGATTGTTTTTTCTTACTGCAATGAGATTAAGCTGATTGTTTGATTTGTGTATATACATTTTGTGTTCAAATTCATTTACAGATGATGAAAAATCATTATGTAGAATCAATTAATGCTGAATCAAGATATAATCAAGCTTATGCAGCCTATATATCTAAGCCATCAAAACGTAAGATTGCATTTCTGGTTCGAACTTTTATTCGATCATATTCTATCCCATACATTTGAATCATGTGTTTAAATAATCCATAATCAATCAGTATGACAATTTGTTTTTTTTTCTCTCACACCAGATGCACCACAACATTCACGAGTATTTCATGGACATAATTTATTAATTTCATGTCAACCGTTTGCTTATTTAGCTTCCTACTCAGTCCAAAATCTACAACCTCCTTATGTTGCTCAATTACCGCCAAGCTATGCACAGAAACTGAATCATTACTTTACTGAAGAAGAACAAAATTTATTCACTTGCTGAACAAGAGTAAGTTCAAATCATTACCAACTAGCAAGCCAACAATCAAGACGAAGGGCCAGTGACAGTGTGTTATATTAGGTCCCTACTATCAAACATAGACCTACTCAGACGATATGTGATGTAAAAAATTAATGCCGTTGTCAATTAAGCATAGATATTATTCAAAAATTGGAAATTTTGGCCATTTTTTAATATTTCCACGCATTTTTGTGCTGGGAAACGTGCCAAAGTAAACGTGATTTTTTCACAAAATAAATGTCAGATTCGTATAATTCGCCTGTCCGAGCGGGAGTGCTGGGAGTGCGGCGTACCGGGGCGCCAGCGGCACGAGGGCTCCCGAGCGTCTATTGAAGAAACATCTTTTAAACAAACGCGCTAGTTAAATACTTGGCAGTATTGATTCAAAAAATTACAATATTTTTCGTGCACGATGTGCTTTATTCGATGAACTATAATCTTCTGAATGACGATTACACTTGACTTATGCTATTTATACTGTGTGACAAAATGTTGTTATTTAGAAAGTATTCTTTCTTTACTTTCCCTTTCCACAGCATCTTAAATGATATCGGTTAGTATAGGGGGCGTTGCTGCAGGTTGAGAATTGCTGCAGGTTGAGAAACGT
>NW_022595663.1:0-2366 GCF_009176505.1 Sitodiplosis mosellana | reverse complement strand
TTAAACAGTAAAAAAAAACTCTTCATGTAACTTAATTATATTCCGATGTATTATTCGGTGCTGTTTTTTGTCAATAGATCGAACTATAATAGATCAGCTACCGATCGAACACGGAGAATTCTCTTTCTTGTTTGGCGTGTCTTTGCTCGTGAGTTCGTTCGGTATCTTCTATTAGCTAAAACAGCACCTACTAATAAGTCGGAATTTAGCAGTATACAAAATGAGTTCTCTGAACAATTTTGTGATTCTGTGGAGAAAAAATTCTTCTTTTCCTCACAATATTGCTGTTCTATTAAACTTGTTTATACTTTTCTGGCTACGTTAAACCTACTCCTTTTACTTTGTTTGACCGAAGGAAGATCAGTTTTGATGAGCGAAGCATCGCACACAAGAGCGGCTTGGTTCTCGTTGAAATGAGTTGTACTGCGAAGTGAGTGTGTGATTCTTTGCTTCTGATTCAATTATTAATGATTAAGTTAAGTTTCAGTAAAAGCTTTCTTTTTCTCTTCCTTTGATTCCGCAACATACCTGGAGCACAATGAGGCGTTTGGCAGTTAGGGAATACTCCAGTGGTACCTGGTGCAAATCATAGCAAACACTCGAACCAGAAAACGTGATAGCTATAATCCTTGTCGCGAAGTAAATTGGATGGCAAAACCATAAAAAAATACAATTTTTTGGCTCAGCGAGTGATCATATTCCACTACTTTTGCATTGTTGTTCATTTTCAACGAGCTATATTTTTAGCACTATATGCAATGTAGAGTTTGAATTCGCAAAAAAGACACCAACCAAAACAAACAAAACGATCCGGCTCTGATTATGCATCAGAAGATCACACGAAGCGGTTGATATTATTGATTGTTTACTTTTCTTTTTTTCTTTAATCGACTTGCAATGTGAATAATGAATTGAAATCAATTGCAAATAAGAATATCGCCTTCTCGTTGATAATATTATTGTAAATAAAGATGTTTTTAGGGAGAAATAAGGAAGAACGATATGAAATAATTAAATTAAAGTCGATCATATCGAGCTCTTTTCACGCGCACCTCACGTTGAGACTACTACAATTTTGAACATACCTGGTGGACATTTGGGTGGAGGTGTTGGCCGTGGAGTGGTCGTGGGTGGATAGCAATTTGGATATTGGCCAATCAAACCTAGAACATTGAGAAAAGAAGGCCATATGTTTAATATCATCACAGTCAAAGTCTAAATCTATTGAAGTTTCATAAAATTATTGCGCTATGTGTTTTAGTGGTTGAAATAGATCTATGTAGATATAGATACAGATATTTGAACATTTTCATATTTTTATAAAGAACAGTGACCACACCAATAGGAAATTGTTGGCTATATTGCTAGTTTTAATAAGAATGAAAATGACAGTTGTTCCAATACGCTAGAAAGCTTCGAGTCTCAATATAATATGTGTTGCACTATGTCGACGAAAGTTCGTTCGAATATTTCGTTTTGTTGAATTTTAGACTAAAAAAATCGAACTTAGTTTACGTAAATAATTGCAGTTTTTGTTATTTGTTTATTCCAAAAACGGGCGTTTGAATTTGAAATCTTCTATAAAATCATTTGCATCATACAACAAATGAGGCTGTGAGAATGAAAATGGCAATACAGGAATAAACATTCTGAAACGCATCAAGAAAAAAAATTCGCAAAAATGAATCATGAGTTCTGAATATGCAAAAGTGAAACATGAATTTAGATGGGCAGCATAGGAAGTGCGATTGCTTCAATGGCTTCTGTGTAGCGGTAATTGTCACACATATAGTTTACGGCAATGCAAATGAACACACATCTCTGATCAGTTTTGTGTATTCTCTCACTGCCACAAAGACTTGTTCTGTGCGTGCGTGCGAATAGTAACACACAAGAGCAATAATTGAATCTCTGTTCATCTCGTTCGGACATTTACAAACTATACACATATTTTTGCTTTTACAAATTCAACCAGCCTAACTGCAAATGGATGAGTTCTTGCAGAACAGTGCTGCAAACAAATATTTTTTTAAAACTAAATACAACTTTTTATTTCTGTTGAATGCGGAATACTGAGTCGTCGGAAACTTTATTCAAATTTAGACTAACTGCTAAAAGGATGTCTATCAACGGGAAGTTCTTTTTAAATGGAATACGTATCTATTTATAACACTATTGTAGTGATGTTTCAATTATTGACTGTTAAGTTTCGGAGAAAGCTTTCTCTTTCTTTCCATTTGATTCTGCAACATACCTGGAGCACAATAAGGTGTTTGGCAGTTAGGGTACACTCCGGTGGTGCCTGGTGGACACACTTTCGGTGGAGCTGGAGTGGTCACTGGTTTTCTGCAATTTGGATAGGTCCC
>NW_022595662.1:0-4171 GCF_009176505.1 Sitodiplosis mosellana | reverse complement strand
AGTCGTAAATTTTCACTTTGACCGGCTCTCCTTCACCTACATTAGAGAAAAATGGATTCATTTACAAATCACAGCGTACGTTGTCTACCCACAACCCCTGCACCACACTAACGAAACAAAGTAAAACACGAATTTGCGATGAGCGCATTCAGTGAAGTTCATTTCAATTCTTTACGTCGTTAGACGCACTCATGAACGCGACAAATTGAATGCAACAAAATGTTCCATGATGAAATAAACATTTAACATTTTGTACTTATGAAATTGATGTTTATCACGTGCTACGCTCTCACAAAAATCAATTTTGCACATTCGTGACATTTTTATTTTTTTTGTCTACTTTATTAACAAATATAAAAAAGATTCAATAGTACATTGAACGATCTGTGTCACAACTTTTGACACTTGTCTCGTAGCGCTAGAAGTGAGCTGTCAGACGCTTAGATGCAGGAACTTCGTGTCTACCCAACAAATACTGGCAATATTCGGCTATCAAGGAGCCATCTATAACCGTACTATTTACTAATGTGTTCTTATCGGGGTACTTTTTACTGGTATTGACTCCGAGAGAGACGTACCATAGTCCATAGTCTACCTGACTCCGACCGACAACGAAACACATGTAATGATCATGACAAAAGGACCGCGTCAAATATTACGTTGACTACTTCACTCGAATCGTTGAACTCATCTGCTCGGTAATTTTTTACTATCAGGTTTACCTCGCTTAGCTTGGCTTCTTTATCATCAATTTTACTTTTTGTTACAACAATTTTCTTATCTCGCCGAATAGTGAGATCCGCGCAGTGTTCCTAACATTTGGAATTGAAATCAATATGACTGTTGTTGTAGGCGCACAAATTCGTCAATGTGTTGTGTTATTTCGAAATTTTTTATGCACAAATTGATATTTTTTTTGTTAATTGAACCATTGCGACAAACAAATTCCCTCAGAATATTGTAGTTTTAAAGTGCAACATAAAGTTTTTTTCATATGGAGTGGTTGTTGTAAACTCTATATGAAAAAAATTTCATGTTGCACCTTGAAACTAAAATATTCCGAGGGAACTTGTTTGTCGCAAAGGTTCAAATAAAAGTAGGTGTCATTAACCAAATAACACAACTTCGACGAGTTTGAAGTTCGCCTAAAACAAATATAATATTGATTTTACATTAGTTTCAGTTCTGAATGCTAGGAACACTGTGCGGCTATTTGCTAGGCTATTTGATGTGTCATCTCGATGAATTCGAATTCTCCTACCTATATAAACTCAATATACGACATACGACACACGACGAATTGTCTTGGAGATCAGACATGTGCACGGTCAAAGCAAGGCCCCAAGCTATCTTTACGCCATCCTAACAGTTCATATTAATATTGAAACGAGTTCCACGTTGGCTAGACCTTATCTCCGGCAAAAAATTTCCATACGCGATTTTTGTTGTTGTACGAAACAAATTCTAATATATTGTAAGTTATGTTCGGCTCACTGATACACTTACTAAAGTTCATGTTGATTTGAATACTTGATTGTTTATTTTTTATTAATTTAATCTATTAACCCATTCACTGCTACGAAAAAAGTGTCCACATTTCGCGCCAACGGCTGTTTATACGTAGTTCTACCGACTGAATTCGTAGTTCTACCGACAAAAATGTGGAAAAATATTCGTCGAGGGGAATGGGTTAACATCGTGGGGCCTAATAAACATCCAAACAACTCTTATACTCAAGAGAAAAAATACCCTTCGAATCTGCGGTGTATGTATCGCTCACGCTATGCGTTCGCTCTTTTTCTGCCTTATTCACACTTACACCATATTCGTCATACAAAACAACGGCAGAACCTAAGTGTAGAAAACATGCGGTGCGCTTCAGTTATTTCTTGAGTATTGCAGTAATAACTTAGAGAATTTTGATTGAACACAGTACTGTGTGAACTTCTCAATTAGGCATTTATGGTTGAAATGTCGGAAACAAAATCATGTATTCAAAAATGAGTTGCATTTGGTTTTTGTATTTGAGTTTTCAATTAATGGTAACATGCTTGAATACCAATACTTTTGCGTATACAGTACCTCAGTGTGCTCCCGATTTGCCTGAAATCAAAAATTTCACCGAATTTCTTGAGAATTCTTTACATCGAAAAGTGTTAAATTATGAAATCAGTCCATTGTCGACATCTAACTATCACATTGGTGCTTCGATACATAAAGTTGACGTGCATTTAGCCGCAAATAGTGAATCGCTTAAGGTAAATCCTTTATCTTCTGGAAGAGAACAGTGGTTTTTCGCAAAACCGTATACTTCGTTAAAATATTTTAAAAGTTAACTTAGTTTTTCTTCGAATTTTTATGTCCTGGAGTCTTTTTCGCATCAGAATCTATACCAAAAACCACTTTTGATAAAAAAAATATCACTGTTTTATTCCAGATGGTATGTAAATGTGCGATTTTGTTTAAATTTAAAATGATTTTGTTTCAACAGGGTGATGTTTTCAACTTTGTAATCAAAACATGGGCAACGGATCCGTTTTTGATTGAATTAGGCAATTCATCGCATGCATTTTTAGCCGAAGAACGCTTTTATTCGTCAATAATACCGGCAATAGAAAGTTTCGAGCAAATGTCCAATGTTCCAAAAACTAAGCGGATCGATGCTTTTTTCAAGAGTTTCGGCTCGCGAATGTCATTGAAACCGAGTGAGTTATGCAGTACGAAAATCATTCGATTTATCGATTACATTTTTCATAAAAAAACCGAATTAAATGTAGAGTTTGCTGAAAAAACTATTATGTTCTTTGATACCTATTCTAGATGCAACACAATCAGACGCAGATGCACTTATTCTGTTCGAAAATATTGTTCATGAAAAATTCATCAACATAGACAAGCACATCGGATTTGATCGCGAAGAAACTTTGGCGGTCATCAAAGTACTGGACATTTCTTAATATTTCACAGAGTTTGCAATTTTCACCAAACCATGATGCCGACCGATCTTCGAATCGTAGTCTTTAGATCAGAATACAAGATAGTCAAAGGTCGATAGGTCGGAATTGCTCCAACCACTTAACCAAGACTCGGCTCCGATTGAAAAAGTTCGAAGCTGGGTCGGTATCGTATTCAATAGAGTCAAACAATGACCTCCGTTGCGATCTCTGATATTGATACCATTCCACTAATCGATTCAATTTTCATTGCAGTCTGTTGCCAAATTCAATGCTCTCTGCATTGCGATGAAACGCTTACAACCAACGTTATTCAATTCGCAAATAAAGCCGTACATAGAAGGAGAGACCCATAAACAAAATACCAGTTCAAATATTGCAGTAAATATAGAATCTCATAGTGCTTTATCATTTGAACAAAAAAATTACAAATTTTAGGGCATTGGCGATGGACTCAGCCTCATTGAAAATCTCGACTCAGCATTGCGAATGAAAGTTGAAAATCAGTTGAGAATGACTGATGCACAGACAGAAATAGCCGATTCAACCGACACACCATACAAAACGGTTCATCTGCAGGATTTAAAGATCAACAACATCATGATTAGGAAACGTATGCTATTTTTTGGGAGACTCAATCAATTTAATTTCATTTAAAGCAGTGTTTGCACTTCCGACCGATACCCAACTGGTTATTTTGAATATCAATCAAATGGCCTTCTCATCAACTTTGAATCGACTGAAAGGTTTTCAAGGGAGAAAAATGAATTTTGCGAGAAAGATGTCTTCATTTGTCTATAAAAATATAGAACTGTTGAAGATATTTCAAATCTTCCTCTCCATTTTGCTCTCGTAAATTAGTGAACAAAAGTAAAAACTTTGAAAAATAGAAGAATTTTCGATTTTCACCAGGTTTTCTGTTGAATTTCGCCCAACTATTTGTTGGTGTCGGTCGGAGTCGGGTAAATGGATGGTTTGTCTCTGTCGGGGTTAATGCCAGTGAAATGTACCCCGATGAGAACCCATTAGTAAATAGTACGGCTATAGGTAGCTCTTTGATAGCCAAATATTGCCAGAATTTGCTGGGTAAATAACGTTCGCTGTGTTTTTTAAATGAATCCATTTTCCTCTAATGTAGGTGAAGGAGAGCCGATCAAAGTGAAAATTTATGACTTTAATTTCTACTCCTATCAATCGTTTGTTATGAATTTGGTGGT
>NW_022595661.1:0-5500 GCF_009176505.1 Sitodiplosis mosellana | reverse complement strand
CAAACAGCAGACAACTGTGCGTCATCAAGCTTTCTTTTTCGTTTATTTGATAATGATTTTGATGAATTTAATATTTATAAGATAATTCAAAATCGATGCAAAATCCAAAGATGAATAATTTCCACTAAACTGAGAAGCGACGCACCGAAAAAAAGACCGACGATGCTACCGACGGTGATGACCAAGTCAAGGTCTGTATGCCGCGCTGAACGAGTCAATTGTTTCGGTTTACTATTCACTTCAATGGACACTGACGTAATCCCTGACGTTGAATCTACGTAACTGATGGCCTTTTTCCTTGCCTTTTTCTTTATACACTTTCTGTGGATCAATTAAGTTTGAATTGAAAGGACGACTTCTAAAACTTTAAAAGCTTACTGTCACCCAATTTCTGAACACGCTCTTTTGAGCTACTGAAAGTTTTTTCTCGATAGATATCGTTGTGTGTATCAATGTGGTTTTCAAACGTAATGAGAAGAAGCGTTGCCAATGTGTTTTTATTGCATACAAATATAATTCACTCAATATTGTAAGGCGCTAACACCTCATTGCGTTCTTTCATAATCGCTTGAAAAGCGAAACATGTGCATGCGTGTTTGTGATTGTGTGCAATGTTAAATGCGCATCATTTTCCAACAGAAACGAAGCGAGCGGCTCTGTTGTTCGTAAGACAACCGATTATAAGCACGTAAAAATTGCACGTAAGAGTGAGCGAGATATCTTGAGTTTTCGACGCCCGATTTTTTTTCCATATAAGCCAATGAAGTTGAATATAATATTATTAAATATTTACACATGGAAATATCTCGAAATTGGCTGGGTAAATCGTCAAAATGAACCGTGGTGTAACTCCCTAAAGGGAGTTTAGACACCCGGCTGGTTTGATGGCCTAGAATACAAATCCGCTGGAATTCAAGCTGATCTATGAATTCTCAGGATTTGGCCAGATTCCAGTGCTTCCTTTTTTATGTGCATCTGTAAAGTCATTCTACCTATGTTTTGTATGGAATTTAACCACAATGCAAAGAAATTAATGTGCTGGAATCAGGTCAAATCCTGAGAATCCATGGATCAGCTCAAATTTCACCGGATTTGTATTCTAGGCCATCAAACGATCCATTTTACCGATTTATCCAGCCGTTTTCGTGATATTTCCATGTGTACATTTTGCCATTGAAGCCAATACAATAGCAGCGGTGCTCCGGTATTTCCATACAAACTTCCCATGTAGACGGTCGCAACACAGGCAAAAATCGAAAAAAAAGTTTAATTTTTTTTCTCGATTCTAATAGAGTATTTTGTGTGCCCAATCCATTGATGTTATCGGCACATTGAAATTTGCGCTCCTTACCACTTGATTTGCATTGCAAAAGCAATTCACAACCAAAACCACCATTAAAATGAATCATCACTCCAATTGGCTTGAAAGTGTATCGCACTTTTCTGTCACCATCCATCGAAAATATATGTAGCTCAAAAGCTTCTGCGTGCTTACGTCATTTTTATGTTGAAGAACTCTAAGAGTGCGTCTAAAAATGTTGATTTTGACATAGAATTGACATAAGACGATCCCAAGCGAAAGAGTACGATGAGGTTCTATCGTGACGATAAATTTCATCGTAGACTAGCGGCAGTCGCGTGTATGCAACACATATCCGTTCTCACTGCTGCTATGTTAACCCTTTGATGCACAATTTTTTGTTTTTGAATCATTTTGATATATGTTTTGTGCCACGATAAATAGAGAAAGACCTCATACTTAGATTTTTGAAAAATTGCGTATTTGTCGGGAAATCGGAAAAGAGTCAAAAGTGTCAAATCACTATAAAAGCTTGAAAAAATTAAATTTCATAAAACTAATGATGCAGGAAGTTAAATTGATGTGTTTTGGTCCTACGAGTCCTAATTTGACAATTGAAAAGAATGTAAAAACCCACAAGATAAGAGGAGGAAAAATGTGGAATTCTGCTATAATTTCGCATTTTTTACAGCAGTACATGAACAGAAAAAACTTTCCATTCAGCTAACCAATTGAAGCCTGTAAAGTATCAAATGAAAGCTAGTTCAATTCTCTACATTTGTTTCGAAACAAGAATGCAAAAATATTCAGTGGTTTCATAGCGTCTGGAATATCTGGTTACTTTAGGAACCGATATGTGATAAAGGGTTAAACATAGTATGCTGTTCACGCACACCGATACATGACCAGTTATGATTACCAGTTGTTAATTCATGTTTGATGGTTAGTTTCAAGTGTGAAAAATTTGAATTCAAAGGAGACAAACTAAAAAACATTTAGGGTAAAACATCAAATTACCCACTGTGTTTTTGCCATTGTAGGCAAAATGTCAGTTTGCCTACATTTTTGGTGGAACGGTGTTCCATTCATTGTATTAACAATGTAGGTAAACTGACATTTTGCCTACAATGGCAAAAACACAGTGGGTCATTTGATGTTTTACACAATATGTTTTTTAGTTTGCCTCCTTTGAATTCTGAGAGTGATTAAAAAACTAAGCCAAGTTTTCCAAAAACGACTGTTCATCGTGCGCTTCTTTAAATGATTTGAGAGCAAGTAGAATAGGTAGACCGCGAGCAAACCTCGATTCGGAATTTGTAGTCAAGAGGTAAATGCTGGCGTTACTATTATTGCAAAAAAAGAAAGAAAATGCAATTCATTCTATTGAAAAAGCAATGAAAAAGGACTCTTTTATCTTACGCCTTGTAATCGCCCGGCTCACCGCCCATTGGAAATTCAGCGCCTTGGCAACTTCCGCCATTCATATCCTCTATTGAAGCGCATGGATATGCGTAAAATTGAATAGGTGAGTAAATACTTTCAGCGAAATATTTGAATGCACGCTTATGTGAGCATTTGTCAGTTGAAGTCCACGGGCATCCGGGCTGCTCCAATCCATAATTTGGATAAAAATCAACCGTTCCGATTGGATCGTAGAATCCTAAGAGTGCCCCGTTCGTGTGAATGACTTCGACATATCTAAATTTAATAAATAAATATTTGCCAAAATCGTCTCAATATAATTTTTAAATAAATGAATCTCACTTTGCATCCTCACGATCTAATCGCTCTTGAGGTTTTGTCAAGGAGAACAGTGGACCGGCCGGATCTAAGCCAACTATTTTTGGCAATTTTCCAGATTTCACATGCTTTCCAGCTAGGTGTAGAAAACAGTTTTTGGCATAAATTCTCGATAAATCAATCGGAATTCAAACTCTTACCAAATCCCGAAATATGAGCACCCAATGAAAATCCGACTAAGTTGATGTCATCGATGGAAACGAGATGATTTTTCACCATAAAATCAATCATAGAAGCAAGATAAACACCAATCGATTCTACTCGATTACGAACAGAAACGTAATTAATTGATTGCGAAAACTTTTCCCAGTTTACAAAAATAAAATTTACGTCGAGTTTAGCTTTCAATAAGTAGGCTGTGGAAATGAATGTCAAAAATGATTATTGAAACTGTTGAAATAATTTATGAAATGCAGTTACAAAATCTATTCGTGAGAAAGATTAGACGTAATAGAAAGAATGTTTGTTATTTGTCTGAGTTAAAATGAAGTATGTTGGCACATCATTTAGCAATGCAGTAACATTGTTTTGGATCAAAATTTAACTTACATACAAATCAACGATGATATGATCATCTTAATCCCTAGATACTCATGTTAATTTGAATTTGTTTTAAACTTACCCTCAAGCAGGGTTTGTTTCATTTCTCCATCTTCGCAAAATCCGTGAATTACGAAGCGTATGGGCACATTTTTATTAAAATTCGATTTGGTGATCGACGTAATGTTATCTGTCGACAAAATTTGCGGCGTGTCTTTGTTTTTTAAAGTGTACAATTCAAACTTCACATCGTTAGCGCTGGCATTGTACAAAAGTGACACCTAATCGAGAAAAAATACCCATTAAAATTCCTTGATCGATATGAGAATATCAAAGAAAATTCGTCCAAATTTATACTTACAAAAAAAACGACCGAAAGAATTGCTGTTGTTTTCATCTTGAACTTGTGATTCCATATGAAATTGCGCTACGCATTGTAGCTAATTTAAACTGTCATCGATATTCCATTCCAAATCGGCATGAAATTCCTTAGTGACACACTTAAAATATTCGTTCTTCAAAAATATCCAAAATGATGTTCGAACGTATTGGAATGGTTTAAGTATTCAAAATTCGTTTCATGAATATCACCGTGCAACATGTGTCAAAACACATTGTGGGTTTGAATGCACGTTGGAATCCATACCAAATTTTGAGGTAATTGGATGATAAATTCGGGTACCTTTCGAACAAATTCGGTTATTTTTCGAAGAAAAATTGAACATATGTTCAAGAGGTATCCGAATTGTTTATCCAACTGCCTTAAAATTTGGTATGCATATGACAGCTATTGTGAACTATTTCATACCCATGTGTTTTTGCATACGATTTACTTTTTGCTTTCTTCCAAAATCATAGCGATATTGCAACGACCATAAAATATATGTATTTCATCAAGTTTATCAAGCTCTTTCGAAGTTTATGCATAGTGTCGAACTTTTGTTCAAGCTCTACCATCTAAATGTACAGTAAAATAATTTACGAGCACGACGTAGGATGGCGTTTTTTCTGGTCAAAAAAGTTGCAATATCCGTTTGTCCAAAATCTACGAGTTTTCTATTGCATTCGAAAAAAAAGGTTTAACTCTTCATATGCGCATCGATGACCTTTTTTTTCCAATGCGTAACTCAAAAATGGTATTAAAATAATTCCTTTGCGGTAGTGATAAATAAAGTCAACATTTTAAAATCGACGACGTCAGGCGAAAGTATGGGACACACTTGCAATCATTTTAAAATTGTTCAGTGTCACAAACGGATGGAAAGAAACTGACCATAGCACACATGAATCGCTCATTTCATATACACAGGCAACTAATGAATAAAAATTCAATCAAATTAAATCATATACGGAAAATCATATACATTTCTGAACAACAGCGAAACAGCCAAACTCAAATTGTGATTTTATTGATTGGATTTTAGACATAAACGTAGAAAATGAAAATGGTATTACCTAGGGGGTAGACACAACATTTAAAACTTGAATCTTTTTAGATCTTTTCAAATCTGTAGGAATCTCAAATCTCGAGCAAATTTAAATACTTTTGAATCTCTATGTATCCTTATGAATCTTCTCAAATCAAAATGGCTGACTTGTCAAAAAGGCAGAGCCTGTCCGTGCGCTCTTTGTGCCCTGGTGCAAAATTGCCAGGGCGCCCTTTTCTTAGGATGAAATGAAATAGACACAAATTTGTCTCAAAACGAGTAACTTTCTTGTAAGAAAAGTTCCGTACGCTATTGTGTGTATCGTTCATATTATGAACTTCATGATGTATTTACAATACACTGTTTCGTGTATATATGAAAGGCACGAAAAAAAATCAAACGAAATTAGCCTTATGTAATACTGAAAATTTGC
>NW_022595660.1:0-1102 GCF_009176505.1 Sitodiplosis mosellana | reverse complement strand
GATGTGTCATCCAAATCATTCATTGCATTTAAATAGGAAATAAAGAAACAACATAATTTTCCACAAATATTCATTTTCCACTTGATTTTATCATCTTTATTCACTCCATGAATAATATACGTTCACGAAAATACGTTGTCTTTTTCAAACATAGTAGTTCAAATTCAACGAGTCGTTCTACGAAGGTGCACTTAAGACTGTCTGGCGTGTATTTAATTTGTACTTTATTCTGACAGCCGCGTTGTAATTGATGATGACAGTTCGGTTTCGCCCCTCTGCTTGCGAGGGCACGATTTTTTGAACTATCGACCTCGATTCGGGGCAGAAGGGGGGCTTCATGAATTGGGAATGTTCTACGCGTAAAAACACGGTTTGGTGGTAAAAGAGGTTTTCTGCCCTGTTATTACAGTAAAATAGTGATTTGGTGATTTTTCGATTTTCAGAGCCTCCCCAGTGAGTGGACGGCCCCAACCATTGGTATTTTTTGATTTGCTGGGGTCTGGTGAGCATTTTATCAGAACACATCACCAGCGTCAGACCATTCGATGTGAAAAAAATCTATATAGTCTAAAAAGCCCGAAAAAATTCCAACTCTTGACCACACATAATCTTCTCCTGAATCAGGGACAGAGTCTGACAAGTAATTTCTCTTCGTTAAATTGAAGAACTCGAGGTTGGCTAACTTTTAAGCGGAAAAAAATGGCCACTTGACCGGTCAAAACTCTTCAGCCCGTCGTTGCGGGCAGAATGCCTTGAAAATTTGTACATATTTAGTGCTTAATTGGTGCTAATTAGTGCCGCTAATTTTAGAATTGGTGCTCAACCTGGGAGGTCGGAATAAATTCTTGAATTATGGGGGTAAGGGGATGAGAAAACATTTTTTACAGGGGATATTCAAATCGAAAACTGACAATGCCATTATTTAGTGCTTAATTGTTGCCCACGAAATAGACTTCAGTCTATTATCTCGGAGGTTTTTGAAAGTGGGTGGGAGGTAAATCAGGGGTTGATTTTTTGGGGGTGGAAAAATGAAAACATAATAGTACACGTAATTAGTGCCCGCGATTGATATATATATATATTAGGGGTGATCAATTTTCCA
>NW_022595659.1:0-1923 GCF_009176505.1 Sitodiplosis mosellana | reverse complement strand
TTTTGATGAACAAAATTTTGCTCCAACGCATATGGGGTACGAGTTATGGGAGAAAGACCGAAAAAACGCAAAAAATCCGTATAAATGTATAGAAAAATATCAATTTTCCCACTGTACATTCAGAGATGGATTTGGGCCACAGTGTGGGGTTTTACCAAATCCGGTTTTACCCCCCCTCTAGGATTCCAAAATGTGAGACCCCCCTCGAGCGATTTGGAAAATTTTACACTAAATATAATCGATTTTCAAAAGTGACGACCTTTTTTTAGGTCTTCACTTGTTTTTCGACACCCAGTGGCAAAATTTTTGACCCCCATTGTGGAACTTTGACTGTTTTACAGTAGATAGAATCGATTTTCAAAAGTGAGGACCTTTTTTTTAGGTCTTCACTTTTTTTTTCGACACCCATTTATAAATTTTTACCCCCCCCCCCCCCTCTGGCAAAATCATTTTACCCCCCTCTAGAATTTTTGACCTTGCAAACGTCTGTTCTCAAACCATTTCTAGTATGAAAAAAGTGCATTGACATGTAAAAACCACGATTTTCAGCCCCAAAATAAACATATCCCCATAACTACCCCCAAATATGAATATGGGATTGTAATATTTTGTTTTTGGGGGTTTTGAGGGATGCCTTTTCGAACGCGCATGGGCATTTGAAAATCGGCGTGTAACAGTATGGGATGTTTACTGGTAAACTAAACTGACGATGACTAGTGATATAACATGAACTGAAAACTTAAAATTGTCAAAATTCTATACACTGTTAAACTGTAAAAACCGTCGGCTTATTTAAGTAGACGTTAAAAATCGCAAATAAATAAACATATTTTAGATAAATTTTAAGATAAACGAAGGCTTAATAAGCAGAATGGGTGGGTTTTGAATGAAAAACATTTGAATTTTACGGAACATTTTTTTTTACATTTTCGTTTAATTTTGTATTGATTTTTTATTCTCAATCGTATGTTCGACTCATCATTCATCAAAACAAACAGATTATTTCCTTTTCTTTAAATTTTTATGTCTCCAATAATTCAAATTATTCAGAATTTTCAATTTCGGCTTTATGTTTCGAGTTTCATAGACCGTCTTCAATGAATCTGATGTGAGATTTGATATGAATATTCGGCTTGAACAATGTATTCGAAACCACCATGACAATTGAATTTTTGGTGAAAAAAAACTGATAGACCAAGAGCCCACCGTACAAACAACTTTTTTTCTTGTGCACTGCAGAAATTCATAAAATTTACATCTTCCCACAATACTCTAACAGAAATGTACCACTTTTTTCAATGAAATTGGGCGGATCGCTTTATTCGCGGCTTTATTCGCGCTTCGCGAAAAATTATACTTTTTTCGCACCAGTATCGCAGAAATCTGCACCGAAAAGTGAGCGGTTTGCTTAAAAAATAGAATTAAAAGATTTACACTTCAAATGTAGCTGTCATCATAAACTTAACGAACGTTGAATGTCAGTGCAAGCGATGCCTTCAGAACAAAATGATCCGAAGTGTAAATCTTTTAATTCTATTTTTTAAGCAAACCGCTCACTTTTCGGTGCAGATATTTTATTTATAAGTAAGTTAGATCCGAATGAAGATTTAATACAAATTTCTGCGATACTGGTGCGAAAAAAGTATACTTTTTTGCGTAGCGCAAATAAAGCCGCGAATAAAGCGATCCGCCCAATTTCATTGAAAAAAGTTGTACATTTCTGTTAGAGTACTGGGGAAGATGTTAATTTTATGAATTTTTGCAGTGCACAAGAAAAAAAGTTGTTTGTACGGTGGGCTCTTGGTCTATGATTTTTGTATACAAAGCCGAGTTATGAAATTATAAATTTGTTGTTTTGAAACTTATGACCTTAAAATCTATTTGATTCACTTTATTCTGCCTAGAATCGTTTCAAACTCTCCG
>NW_022595658.1:0-1291 GCF_009176505.1 Sitodiplosis mosellana | reverse complement strand
ACGGATAGAGGTTTGGGGTCTTTGACAAAGTTGTAGTACTTTAGACCCTCTATCATTTTGCTGAAGACTGTTATCAGTTATCTCTTATCAGTGTCGCGGAAAACGCGAAAAATGATAAGAAAAAAACCTTGCTATACGCGTGTGTTTTTGATTTGCGCCCAACTGATAAGAGATAACAGATAACAGTCTTCAGCAAAATGGTAGGAGGTCTCGAGTACTACAACTTTGCCGAAGACACCAACCCACTATCTCTTATCAGCTTCGCAATACCCGCGACTGACCGTGGACCATCACTCATTTTCAGTAGATTCAGAAGATTTCGAAGCAATTCAGGAGCATTCAGAAGTGCTTCGCTGGATTCAGAAGAAATTCAGATCAAAACGAAGCAATTCGAAGCATTCAGAAGTGCTTCGCCGCATTCAGAAGAAATTCAGATGAAAACGAAGCAATTCAGGTGCATTCAGAAGTGCTTCGCCGGATTCAGAAGAAATTCAGAAAAAAGAAGCAAAACTGTCCGATTCATCAATGCTTTTTAGTAGCAATTCAGTAGCAAAAATTTACACCTGGGTAATAATTCAAAGCATAAAATTTGGTCGAAAACAAGAAAAATTGATCTTATGAGTATACTCGATATGCGTTATGGGGCTTTGAAATCGTGATTTTCCCGAATTTTGTTAAATTCTAAAGATTTAACTTTCAAATGCGGGATTTAAGCATTTTTCACGCAAAACCATGTTGCAAATAAGTCAAAAATTGTTGAAAATGACCGAGAAATTCTAAATCAGCAAAAAATCTAACCACTTTGTACGTTTTTTGAGTCCAAATATGCAAAAATATCATTTTTCGTATATTCTCAACATTTAATTTTCAAATGCGTGATTTAAGAATTTTTCACGTTAAACAGTGGGTCAAATAAGGCAAAAGTTGTGGAAAATGGTCTGAAAAATCTAAATCATTAATAAAAAGCAAGCACTTCTGACCATTTTTGGGTTCAAATAGGCAAGAATATCAGTTTACGGAAACCCTCAGTATTTCACTTTCACATTATGGTGAATGGTTTTGGGAAATCTCGTTTTTTGACAGTCTGCTCATCCAAAACTTCTAGCCAGCTTCAAATCAAGCACCGAGAGCCATATTTGTGGCTTGTTTATGGGGATTTCAGGTCAGCACAAGATTTAGATAGGTAAATGAGTTTTTTTTTGAAACCATGAAAGTCAAATCCCAATAGAAATCCCATTTGTGATATTCCAAACGTCATGAAACTTTCTGGATCTTATTTTTTTACCAAAAA
>NW_022595657.1:0-2708 GCF_009176505.1 Sitodiplosis mosellana | reverse complement strand
AAAAAAACTAAATGGGATTATTACACAGAGAAAACTGAGTTGATTTTTACGTAGCAAAATGTTTGAAAGTGTCAAATTCCAACACATGTTGAGTTTTTCGCAACAAAAGTTTTTTTCCATGTTGACTCAAGTATTTGTCAAATTAGACAACAGCTCCCTTACATCGTGTCTAATTTTCAAATTAAGCGCCAATTTTCATTAAACACGATGCAAGGGAGCTACTGTCTAATTTGACAAATACTTGAGTCAACATGGAAAAAACATTTGTTGCGAAAAACTCAACATGTGTTGGAATTTTACATTTTCAAACATTTTGCTACGTAAAAATCAACTCAGTTTTCTCTGTGTAAATCGTAGATTTTTTCTTTAAACAAGCGAAAAATTTAACGACGCATTCGGGAGTTATGATGTCGATATCACCATGAGTTGAAGAGTGTCCATCACACTAGTTTATCGATGCGAGTCGATCAATGAGCTGATTCTCTTTCCAAATTGATCTATTTCATCGAATTCCCATGACGCATTTGGAAGTTATGATATCAATGCCACTACGATCAACTTGTATGACGTTTAATACTCCCAAACGATATTCAAATATATGGCCAAACAGATTTATAGATTCGAGCAATTATTTTCGTGCTACTACAGTCGACTATAATTATTTTCCGCCCACTAAAATAACTGTAGGTGCCTCTACAATTATTTTCAAGCCACTAAAATTAATTCTTGGTTACTACAATTATTAAAACACGTTTTATACTAGCAATTTTTAGTAGTTTTATCCCTATATTAAATATTAAACTCTCCAGGAGCCAAATAAGTTGTTGAAAACATCAAGGATCGGATGACTGATTTGAATTCTACATTTCATCTACAATTTTATGGAACCTACCAATAATAGAGGAAGATTCAGTTTGTGGAAATTTCAATTTGTGGCCATTTGATCAGTTTTGGACCAATTTTCATGACTCGTCTCAAAATCGAACGAATGGGCAGACATATTCAAAAACAGACAATTGATTTGAATTCTATAATCTTTTGGAACCATTCTTCATTCGAAAAAAAAATTCGATTTGTGGAAAATACGTTTTTTGTCCAAAATTTGAGTTGTCCCATTTTATAGCAGTTTTTTCGACAGCCGATTATTCATAAAAATTGTTCCTGTAAGGTAATATCGGGTCATTTGAGACGGCTTAGCTTTTGAATTTAAAACTTTTTTTCAGATGGGAATTTTTCAGAGTTTAAGGTATCGTTGGAAAGGTAACCTCCTAAGCTAACTTTTTGCCGAAGAAAGTCCTTCGATTGTGTCAGTAAAAAAAAAGTTATGTAAATTTTTCCAACTACCATTTTTTTAGCTCCGCAGTAATTGTCCAAAGTTTCGAAAAAATCCATGAAAATCGATTTTTCGCATATTTGAAGGTTTTGCCCCAAAAATTAATTCCAAACTAAACTTTCAACATTTTAATAATCCGAGGGCTGATATTAAAAGGTCTAGAAGTTCACTAATTTCTGCCCGCTTCCCAGGGTTCCTGCTTCGACCAGTGACGAGCAGGAATTCGACGAAATTTGGAAAAAAATGTATGAAAATCGATATCACAGTGCAACAAAGTTTAGGTGGGTCCATGCCACCAGCACCGCCAGTGCTGTTAAACCATAATACGTTATAATTAGTGCTCGAATAGTGCTGGTAGATACCACTTCCAGATTGCAGAAATCTTGTTTAGTGGCTGAGCACTAATCGTCAATATTTTTGAAAAAGTAGATTTTCGGTACATTCCCATGGCAAGTACATGAAATCGAATTTTTTTCGTATCAATGTAGCTCTATGACTCACACACGAAAAAAACCTTCGAATTGTATAAAGAAATACGTCTAATATATGCCGTTAGTAGGTTTCCTTCCAATATTCCCATGTATTGACAGGAATCCTACCAAACAACACATATACGCACATACAGTCATTGGCGCATACACAAACGTCATAGATGAGTTGACGTTTGTGTATGCGCCAATGACTGTACATGCGTATGTGTTTTGTTTAGTAGGATTCCTGTCATTATATGGGAATTTTGGATGGAAATCTACTAACGTCATATTTTAGACGTATTTCTTTGTTTGATTCAAAGGTTTTTTTCGTGTGTGCTCCTGTTCGGAAAAGTGAATCACTGTTTTACAATTGTGTCATGAAGTGAGTAATCGAAATGAGTCATAATCGAAGTCATTCATTGTCCAAAGTAAGTCAAACTTCATGTGACCGGCTCTTCATGAGTCATAAGAAACGAATTAGATTCTAACTCCATTTTAGAGGCAATGAGTCAGTCGAGTCAAAGAATCAGAATTGATATGAATATGACTCATTGAATGCGTGAGTATGCCGAAAATCATGAAAAATCTACGTACAGTATTGGTGCGCAAAACAGAAAGTCATGACTTCCGATCAATCAATTATGAGTTATATTGTGACTCACTTCATGACTCAATTGTAAAACAGTGATTAACTTTTCCGAACAGGAGTCATAGAGCTACATTGATACGAAAAAAGTTCGATTTCATGTACTTGCCATGGGAATGTACCGTACAGATTTACAGGCAATAACATATTATTAACTATACTTAATAACATAATAATAACGGCCGATATATTGGTCCAACATAATATAATAATAACGTTATTAAGATTCAGCATAATAATAACATAATATGTTATG
>NW_022595656.1:0-1017 GCF_009176505.1 Sitodiplosis mosellana | reverse complement strand
GAAGATGCTCTACTAATTCCAATACAATGTCTGTGAAACATACACTAATCTCAAATTGAGAGTGTCAATCTCACCCATGAAGTTAGTACATTCATTGAATTGGCTCACATTGTCTATTTACAAATGATTCACATGAAATCAAGACTTGGTCAATAATTAAATCTCAATCGATTGCAGTGAAAAATTCTCGAATTTCTACACCAAAATTCTGTAAAATGAACAAGTGTTGAAAACAGCGCTTGAATATGCCTCATTTGTGTCGATGTACTCTATTGAAAATAGAGCATGCTGTTGTTTATATTTACACAATGACAACAATCAGCCTGTGTGCATCAGTTCGGCAAAGTCAGCGTTTTAATCATTCGGTACATAAAAATATTTCTTACAGCCTAAGAATAGTGAGATTTACAACCGATTTCACATTTTCTATTGTTCGCATTTGAGCAAAACATTGTTTGAATAAGGCTCTATGTTTACTTGTTATTCTTTGCATAAACACAAACATCCATGACCAAAATGTTAGCTTTGATAAGCAAATTTTGAAATGGCTGCATTGAGTGAGATGTAAATCGTTGAATAAGAGGCACCCATTTAAACAACGCAGAGCATACGTGCCAAATAAATACATTTATTGATGTGTTAGTATAGAACAAGAGATTCGAATTTGATGGCATTATTCATACGTCGCTCAAAAGTTGACATCGGCCAGAAAATGACTTCACCACTTCATCAACATTTGAGTTGAATTTGGCAGCTATTTCGATCCGCAGTCGGACTGACAGAATCAGTGAGGTTCTGTTTGAAAAAGCAACAGCAAGATCCTTCGTATTCAGCAGCAACAGTCACTTTGAATAATATCCATTTAGAATATTCATACCATTTGAAGAACATTTGAGTTCTATTTTGGAATTAAACTCATAAAATTGCTTCATTGAAAATTGCACTCATTTTGAATTGATACAGTCGGTCTAGTACAAGTTTTCGTAAGCGATTATTTTTATTGTAAAGTGATGTTTT
>NW_022595655.1:0-1896 GCF_009176505.1 Sitodiplosis mosellana | reverse complement strand
GTGAGTCATCGTATTCTTTACTTGGTCGAACTTTTTCGATCCATGTCCTTGTTTCTTTTGGTAGATCAGTCGTCGTCGTCGTCATTGACATTGTCCTCATCATCGTTTTTGTTACACTTTTGGGTGGGCTCTGTTTTGGTGGTGGATAAGTTGATGTTGTTGGTGGTGGACGAGTTGATGTTGTGGTTGAGTTGGTGGGGAACGCTGTTGCCGATGGTATTTCCTCTGGCCATGCTCTCGTCATCATGGTAACTGGTGCTGTTCTCACATTGACCAAATCACAGTCGAGTTGATGTAAATTCGAGTCCAAATTCGTGCTGATCATCTGGGATAAAGTATTTAAATATGAACAATTGAATTGATTACTGTCGATGCCCACGATTTTCATGTTCGAAATGCGCGAGCTGTAGAATCCAAACAGTTCATGCAATTGATTGTTTCCAATCATAAGCGATTTCATTCGATCCAAGTGCGTCGGAAGAATGTTCGCACTTAGTGTCTTCAATTGGTTGTGTGACAAGTCTAATAATTCAAGAATATCACTCGCGAATGCGTGATCACCAACAATTTCGATCTTGTTATATGACAAATCGACTTTAGTCAATAGCTGATTATAGTAGAAAAATAATGACGGGATTTCCGTGATTTCATTATGTGATACGCGTAAATTACGTAATTTCAAAGCACCCCAAAACATTCCCTCAGCAAGCGATGATAGGCCCAGATATGACATGTCCAAAGAGTAAAGTTCGGAATAAACTTCAAAGAAGTCATTCGGAAGCTCTGGCCGTTCACAAGATGAGAAATTTATGGTGCCAATCCACTTCTTTGAATACCCATCCGAGCCGGTTAAAATTGTTCTATAAAGATGTTGATTCAAGCATTTTGATAGATCATCAGGTGAAAATAGGTTATGTTGGCGACGGGTTTCGACGCAGACGAGGGTCAAGTTGCAGTCTGCATACGAACCGTCATAAAAATAACAAGCGCCAATGTGCTGATATTTTGTAGGGCGGACAGTTTCAGAAATCTCCGCTGACACGTGAGTTGTCACAAAAACTAAAGTGAACAAAATCAATATGGATTTCATTTCCAATGAACTTTTTTTTCTAAACATTTCTCAAAAAACGACCGAACAATTTGAAGAATACTTATGAACTGAAGTAAATTAGCTCGGATTACATTAATTATTGCTGTTAATGAAACGGAATATTTTATCAGAAAAATTTGTGGGTGTTGCACTCACTAATCGCGGTTCCGAACAAATACCAAAGTCACACTTTATATCGTGCGATGTTCTGAATCCATCTGAATCACATCCTTTCGAATGAAGAAACTCATCGAAATGTTGTGAAATTATGTAACTCGTGCCAGATAATGATGTATTCTTTTGTAATAATGCACAACATGAAGGTTAAAGCAACACTACTAAAATCGCGACAAAAACCTAGGGGCTAGGAACAAGTTGTGTCATTCGTATGTATTCGCATATATTCATGCGTTCGTGGCTTTGTTATTGTTATTGTAAACTCACTGCGCTGCGAATGTCTCGTATACACAATCACAAGAATTCACGAATATTCGTACGAATTCGTCTCAAGCGCTTCTGTTACTACCCCCTAGACAAAAACGAACTCAAATTGTAATCTACGTTGGTGGAGACTGGCACAAAATTCAGACATTCTTATCTATAGGCCACTGCTATGTTACATACTTATACATTAGAGTTATCCGGAAACAGTTTTGTCATGTATCAAATTATACAATTCATTCAAAATGCAATTTAACTTGAAATTTTCAAGCGCATTTTTTGCTATCATTCGGAAATTCAAAGATTTTTCAAGCAAAACCACAGTTTGGTAATGGAAAAATGGGCGACCGTGATGTTTCGAATGC
>NW_022595654.1:0-1391 GCF_009176505.1 Sitodiplosis mosellana | reverse complement strand
GTGAGTCATCGTATTCTTTACTTGGTCGAACTTTTTCGATCCATGTCGTTGTTTCTTTTGGTAGATCAGTCGTCGTCGTCGTCGTCGTCGTCATTGACATTGTCCTCATCATCGTTTTTGTTACACTTTTGGGTGGGCTCAGTTTTGGTGGTGGATAAGTTGATGTTGTGATTGAGTTGGTGGGGAACGCTGTTGCCGATGGTATTTCCTCTGGCCATGCTCTCGTCATCATGGTAACTGGTGCTGTTCTCACATTGACCAAATCACAGTCGAGTTGATGTAAATTCGAGTCCAAATTCGTGCTGATCATCTGGGATAAAGTATTTAAATATGAACAATTGAATTGATTACTGTCGATGCCCACGATTTTCATGTTCGAAATGCGCGAGCTGTAGAATCCAAACAGTTCATGCAATTGATTGTTTCCAATCATAAGCGATTTCATTCGATCCAAGTGCGTCGGAAGAATGTCCGCACTTAGTGTCTTCAATTGGTTGTGTGACAAGTCTAATAATTCAAGAATATCACTCGCGAATGCGTGATCACCAACAATTTCGATCTTGTTATATGACAAATCGACTTTAGTCAATAGCTGATTAACGTAGAAAAATAATGACGGGATTTCCGTGATTTCATTGTGTGAAACGCGTAAATTACGTAAATTCGAAGCATCCGAAAACATACTCGCTGCCAGCGATGTTAATCCAAGGTATGACATGTCCAAAGAGTGAAGATTGAAATAAACTTCAAAGAAGTCATTCGGAAGCTCTGGCCGTTCACAAGATGAGAAATTTATGGTGCCAATCCACTTCTTTGAATACCCATCCGAGCCGGTTGCAGGTGTTCTATAAAGATGTTGATTCAAGCATTCTGATAGATCATCAGGTGAAAATAGGTTATGTTGGCGACGGTTTTCGACGCAGACGAGGGTCAAGTTGCAATCTGCATATGAACCGTCATAATAATAACAAGCGCCAATGTGCTGATATTTTGTAGGGCGGACAGTTTCAGAAATCTCCGCTGACACGTGAGTTGTCACAAAAACTAAAGTGAACAAAATCAATATGGATTTCATTTCCAATGAACTTTTTTTTCCAAACATTTCTCAAAAAACGACCGAACAAATTGAAGAATACTTATGAACTGAAGTAAATTAGCTCGGATTACATTAATTATTACTGTTAATGAAACGGAATATTTTATCAGAAAAATTTGTGGGTGTTGCACTCACTAATCGCGGTTACGAACAAAGACCAAAGTCACACTTTATATCGTGCGATGTTCTGAATCCGTCTGCATCACATCCTTTCGAATGAATAAATTCATCGAAATGTTGTGAAATTATGTGACTCGTGTCAGATAATGATGAATTATTTTGTACTTAATGCACA
>NW_022595653.1:0-5366 GCF_009176505.1 Sitodiplosis mosellana | reverse complement strand
TTACCAGAGCACATGCTGCACCATCAGCCCGGATCGAAAACAAGAGGTGGAAAACATCAAAAATGAGGGAAACCAACTGATGAAAGAAGAGAAATATACGGAGGCTCTGGTCGCATACAATCGTGCACTCAGCATAGACGCAACCAACCCAGTGTTTTATTGTAACCGAGCTGCTGCTTATAGCCGATTGGGTGACTACCAAAAAAGCGGCCGAAGACTGCAAAATGGCTCTGAGATACGATTCAAACTACAGCAAAGCATACGGTCGTCTTGGGTAAGTTCACTTTTTTTCGAAATCGTCATTGAACGAATGAACAGGTTCTAATGTGAGTTTTCCATTGTAGTATGGCCCAATGCAAAAATGAACAAGAACAAGGAAGCCGAAGGTGCATACAAGAATACACTTCCTTTGGATCCAGACAACGCTCATTACCAAAACAACTTGAGTGACATCCAAAAACGCATCCAAGAAGGTATTGCCTTTGGAAGGTTTGAATTTTACTTCTGATTTTTGCGCCTACTTTTGTGAATGTAATTCCATCGAAACGATTCAATTTTCCCTTTGAATGATTTGTGAAAACCGGAATTAATCTCTTCAATTGTCAAAATGTTGTTGATTACTCGAATATCCTCAACTTCGTAATTAATAAAATAAAACATGTTTAACCCAAAAATTCAGGTCAAAGCGCAGATTTAAGTGACGGCGATTTCGATGTCGAATTTCATTTTCCAGCCTCAACGAACATTGTCACCGAAATGATCGGACTAGCACATCGACATACGATTTCAGACTTGAACAGCAATCAATCATCGGACGCGAACAATGCTTAAAATTATTTCGAAATGTGAGTAGAACACAACCAGAGACTATAAAATAGTAACAGACAACTTTGGTTATATACATATATTTGCTAAATTATGCAAGTGGCTAATTGGATTTGGTTTGCTGTTTATTTATTATTAGTGGATGTCAATATGCTGAAGAAATACGTGAGCAAAATCCGGAGATGTTTGAGGCATCCAACCAAGAAATGCGAACATTTTTTGATATGCTTCGAAATAATCCGAATCCAAATAATCCAGACCAACCGCCACCGCATCGATCTGAACAAAAATGATGTCATTTATTCTTCACATCACAAACAACAACAAGCAAAAATCAAGCGTCCGTGAGAGTATAGCTTAGCAGACGCTATATTTAATACTCGGTATTATATACCGGTATATCGCACACGCAGAGCTGCCGCAAGCACTTCTCTCGCACGCACACATTTACATACACAACGATCGCAACCAATTCAGACACAGAACCACATGGCATACACTCACAACTCGAAGCGTTTGCGCGCGAGAGAGGTGCGTGCGTCAGCTCTGCGTGTGCGATATACCGGTATATAATACCGAGTATTAAATGGAGTGCATGCTAAGCTATTCTATGACGAACGCTTGGCAAAAATATTTTCCTTTCAATCGTCGAGCATTTCGTTTTCATAAAAACGATAACTTCAGTTAACCAACTAACACACAATGGCAAAACAGTAAACTGTCCCAATAAATTATTATTACTATAGCCGGCGAAACGAACAATTCGATTTGTACATGAAATGTTTTGCATGTTCAAATTCATAACATTTTACGATTTTACGCAAGAACCAGGAATTAAAATCACGTTGTGGAACTTGAGACTTTTTCTCTTTGTTTCATTTTCGCACAGAGCAACAATGATCTAATTTGAACTCGTATCAAAAATGACGTCACTAAAATTCATTTCAATAAATATTTGTTCTGTGTCCAATACAGAGAGATGTGTTTCTCTTAAAATCAGTATACTATTCTTTCTTGCGTATAAAAAAAGGTTTAAAAAAATGCATTATGGCATTGTGTGTTCCTGACGATGTGAGTTGAAATACAAAACAACTGACGCGCAGATTCGTTTGGATATCGTTTATCGCACAATGCAATAATTTACGTGATTCAGCACTTCGATACAATGTGCAGAATAAATATTTAAAAAGGATATAAACACATCGCCGTATCGGTTCCTAATTACACTTTGCATTCGTACACAGTCATATTGAAAAATACAGACACATCTTTTTACTGAGTGTCACTGTATGCGGATACGAAGCGTAAGCACGACCGTTTGCGGTATCCAATTTAAATGTTATACACCGCACAACATCTCCACAAATGTCCACTCGCTTAACGAGTTTGGAGTTCTTCATTCAAGTGTCAAATAAACACTGGAGCAGATAGACGTGTTTAACACAAAAAATCGATCGCATTTAAATTAGAGGTGAAAATAACGAACGATTATTAATTCCAACTGCTAGTTTCACTGCAGCGAGATATTACATGGTACCAAGTGCCTATAGCTAAAATATTCAAGTGTTTGATTTGCAGTGAATTTTATTTCTCTTGATCATCATATTGCATTCGAGGATCAAAAGTGAAAAATGGGTGTTCGCGGTTTGAAAACATTTTTGGAGCGTGAAGGTGAAATTTATCCCATTGATATTGGTGATGAAATCAAACAATGGAAGAGGTAATTTTTTCAATATTTAAATGGTTTTGTTTGCAAATTTTGACAATATTTTCGCATATCGCAACAGGGAGAACCCCAATAAGACACCAACAGTTGTTATTGATTTTCTTAGCCTGACACATTGCGTGGCCAGAAAGGAAAACGATACAATTTGTAGTGGTCGTCATCAAATTACGATCAAAGCATGGACAGAACTGTTGGATGCATTGAAAGCGACTGGGTGTTTGTTGGTATTTTTTGCCGATTTAACCCTTCAGGATGGTAAATCAGACACATGGCTCAGCCGACGAAATGAAAAGTTCGATTTGTACACGTCTTTGTACGAATTGATCGATGCTGGTGTCGGTGTTGAAACGATTGTGGCCACCGTTCAGGAACGAAAAGGGTTAACAACGAAATTCCATGGAATGGAATTGGTTGCACAGACCTACGGCGATTTCCATCATTCAATCAAGTACGAATGTGATTTGGAAATCGCACAATACGCCAAAAATCACGACGTATTGGCTGTTATGACAAATGACACCGATTTCCTTATTTTTGATGGCCCATGGAAGCTGTGGTCATCCAACGACATCGAAATAACAGCATCAAAACAAGTGAAAACGGTTGAATACAATCGAAAGGCTCTGGCCAAAATTTGTTCACTTTCACAACGACAATTGCCAATTCTGGCAACTCTGTTGGGCAATGATTTCACCAACGAATACTATGACCAGCTCAACAGTTTCCATCGCACATTGGGTCCAATGCGAAACAAATTCAAAAATGTTGCTAACTATGTACGCGGTTTTGGTAGCGGACAACTTTCTGATGCACACATTACACAAATCAAGCAGAAGATCTTTGGCTATGGCAACGATGCTAAACAACAACTGATCAGGCAAAGCATCGAGTCGTACAGTACCGATTTTCCAGTGGCAACCGTTGACGATCCGATAGAAAAACAACTATTGACCACGAGCATGTATCGTCCATACATGACCATGATGAGCACCAATCAAGGAATTACGATGCCATTTTATGACATGCGGGGATGTGCCACAGGAGCCAACTTTCCATTGCTGCTTGCAGATTGGCTTAAACGAAAAATCGGCGTCATTCGACAACGAAACGACGATAAAGAGTTCTCATTTACGCTACTGATGAAGAAAGCCATCGATGTATTCTACAAGGCTTATACCGAAACACCAATTTATCCCAAATGTAAGTTGAACTTCGCACTTGATGTTTACATAGTCATTTCGATTTATGAAATTTTCAGTTACCGTGTCTCCGTTGGATCAATTGTATGCGAAAGCCAACGATGATTCAGACATTTTGGAAATGCGATGGAAAATTCTCGCATTCATCATGACATTGCCGGACGACATCATTTTGGCAATCAAGAAATTGTCGAAGGACCTTACATTGGTTTGCGTTACTCTCTACGCTTTGGTGAAGGTAATTTTTTGTGTGAACTTTTATTTAAAAAAAATGAATATCAATCCAGCCATGATCCAATTATTTTCATCTCAATTTACAATTTACTTCTGCAGAGCGGATTGATTGGTGAAAACGAAGCCGATGGCATTCTATATACCGAACATAAGGTGTATGCAAATGAAATTTTGGATGCAGCGTATCCAACGGTATTGACGGCTAAGCATGTGCGGGCGGCGCATCTCTACAATGTCGCTTTCTCGTATGTTCGACAAAATTTCGCTATAGCCGGTCTATTGCAGTCAGTTCAGGTAACCAATTGGAATTGAAACCGATTGCTCAGTGAAAAAAAATTGATTCTTTTATTTTAATTGGTAACATTTTAGGAAATTTTCCAATTCGATGGCGTTTTCTACCAGGATTTGATGCGCAAAGCCGACAAAATGAACGACCCTAAACTTGAATCTCTTTTTGCCCCGATCAAGGATTATCGACTCTATTCAAAGAACATCTGAGACATGATTGACTATTTTTGAAAATTTATTCTATAAAATATCATAATCCTGAAGTTGAAACAACTTCTCATTTGAAAAAAAAAAATGACATTATCCTTTGGAATAATAGGCTAAGACAGATTTTTTCGTTAAATCTCATGAATAAGATAAATAAATACAAATTAAGATGAATGAAAATTTCGAATCTAAACTCCCGAAAAAATAACGGGTTATTCAACGTTCTTTTAAAGATTGTGTGCATTTATATCAATTTTACTTGTTCTTGTGACCTTGAGCACGAGATATTTCAAATGGTATTACACAATTTTAAATACACAACATAAATGTGACTACGATATAAATCATTAGGAATCATAAATCATGTCATCAACGTAAAGATATAAAGAATTTAAAATATACATATGTAGCAACTCGATGTGTCATTTTCCGTTTTTTCCCCTTCAAATAAATGCCTGAAAAACTATTTATGACATGTGAAATGTAAATTTTTTGAAATAAGCATGCAATAGTTGGCTATTTTTGGAATAAAAATGGCAACATTTATGTTTGAACCAGCTGAATTCTGAATGGAACGCAAAATTGTATTTTATGACGCACGGCATATTCGATCTAAATAAACAAACAATCATGAAACAGTTATAATCCAACAAGAGCATATATGAATGTCCGAGAATGAAAACGCAACTTCTATTCACAACACATAAAAGTGAAACAAAAATAAAAAAATTTATTGAAATGAAACAACACAATCGAATTTTTTCAAAGTGTAACAACATAAAAGATTTTTTTAAAGTGTAACATCGGTATGTTGTTACACTTACTACATACCGATGTTACACTTTAAAAAAATCTTTTTTGTTGTTACACTTTGAAAAAATTCGATT
>NW_022595652.1:0-15829 GCF_009176505.1 Sitodiplosis mosellana | reverse complement strand
ACCATTTTTGGAAACGGCTTTGACCCAACACACCACTTTTGCATTTTTATTGAAAAATGGAAGCCGTTCACACCTCTTCGCTTGAGTTAATTCCATCGTTTGAAAAAAAAAATCACTTCAAGTTCAGACAAAAAAAATTGAATTTTGTAATTTAAAACCACCGCCATATAAGCCAGATATCAATCTAAACCATGCTTAAAACGTAATGTTTTGATCTACAAATATGCTGTATGAAGCGAGTCAACTTCAGAGTGATTATCGCCTGTTGCTTTTTCCATTGAATTTCGGTGAGTGGGAATGGGACGGCATGTGTGCAACGGCTGCAGTGATGTTGGTCGTAGGTGTGAGTGAAATGACGGTATGTGTGACCGTTCGGTGCTTGGCTTTTGGTTTAGCGGCAACGGCTTTCATATCCAATGTGAAGAAACGACTCATTCGGTTTTGGTTTCTCTGTGTATGTGACTGGACTAGAGAATTCAAAAGCCGTTGATATTGGTTTTCTGCTCATTCGTTCAGTGTATTATTTTTCTTTTAATTGGATTGCGGCGAACGAAGCATAGATCGCGTACCACACACAAACGACTCGCACAAACACACGTATAAATGTGTCTCACAGCGAGCGACGTTATTAAGATAGAAGAACCGAGTGAGAAAAAAGCACGCTGCATAATATAAACAATCTTTTTTCTCATTATGTACTTTGAGCTACATGTGCGCCATATCGTTTGTTTTTGTTGAACTGAATAGCTGGTTCGGTGGTTGAAATTGTTCTATTTTCTGTGTTTCTTTTTGTAGTGCAATCATTTTATCATCGGCAAATATTTTCAACTATTTAAACATCATTGAATGTGTAATAAGATGCAGCTACATTAAGAGGGATTCTGAGTGGGAAAAAAGAAAAAAAAATCGGCATACAGTTGAATCGGTTCATAGTGTCCATCAAAACGTGTTGTAAATCTGTAAGTGTTGACCCGAACAGGATCAAATTGTAATGTGGTCAGTGGGAGTTCTGTTTTTCTTTCTCATCATGTGAAAACAATTGAAATTGTGTTTAGAAGCCCAAACGAAATGAAAAAAGTGAAATTATATACCAAAATCTGTTGGAAAACCAATGAATAAAATAAAAAAAAACGTTCAAAAAGACACGGAATCTGGATTCCATATTGAAAGAGGACCATACTGTGTGTCCGAATCGAATTTATCGCATATTGAAACGAAAAAAATAAAATAAAATAAATTGAATGTTTCATGTGCGTTCCATTTCATTTGGTGTCGATCATATAAATGTGTAATTTATCCATCGTCCAAAATTGGCTTCGGCCCAACAAAACAGAATAAAACGCATTTTTTTTGTTCGCTGATTTTGTGCATGATCGAACTAAAATTCGATCGCAATCGGAAAATAGCCGTAACCGCTGCTGCACATACAATTCTCACGGCTCCAAATTCAGCAACAACAACAACAGCGACTGAAAAAAAGTGCACAAAACAAAAATACGGCGAATAAAGAAAAATCATTCTATTCAAGTTTGGTGCTTTTGTTGTATGTTGTGTGTTTGGTTCTGTTGTTGATTTTTTTTGGCTTCAGTCTCGTGTGTGAGTGAACCATGAGATGGTTGAGTGTGGTTCACGCAGCATACATAACAGAGAGAGATTTGGTCAACATCTTACTATTTGTCGGTTCTTTCTTTTTGCATTTACTTCGTACGTTCTGTGTATGTGCTTTGACTCCTTTCAATGTTGATTCTCGTATATTTTCGACGGTTGCTGTTTGAAAGTTCATCGTTTGGTTTCCTTTGTACCACGCGCGTTTGTGTGTGTTCATGTTTTTATGTTCGCGTCGCTTGGATCATCGTTTGTTTTCCGCGGATTAAGTTCGTGAAATTGTTGCTGTTGATGCTGCTGTTGCAATGCATGCTCTCATTCCCTTTTCCAAAAGGATTGCCATTTCGGCTCAATGGTTTCAACGCTGAACTGAATTCTATATGCACTGAGAAAAGGCTGGAAGGAAATATTCCAACCTTGCGTTGTAAATGTTGTCATTGCAGACGATTTTGTGGATTGTCCAACCATGGTTGGAATATTGATAGCATTTTCGCACTTGTCAAATTCCAACCATGGTTGGACAATTCACAAAATCGTCTGCAATGACAACATTTACAACGCAGGGTTGGAATATTTCCTTCCAGCCTTTTCTCAGTGTGTGCAATGCACATTGTGCATTCCCTTGAAGCGCACTCAGTTTCATGTGTAATTCTTCGTTTGTGTTTTTTTTTTCATTATTTTTTCTTCTTTCGTTCATTTTTTTCTGTGTTATTTCTTATGTTTCATTCCATTTCTTGTGTGCCATTGTTCATGCAATGATTAAACAATGGCAAATCTTTTTGCCATTTGAAAATATGTTGTAATAACAGCTGTATACAGTTCTCTATCTCTCTTTTAACTCGCTTTACTTCTCTTTTTTTGGTGGGGTTCAAACGTGTATGTGCACCTTTTGTGTTATGCACCAATTTTATCGCTAAACACTATTTTTCCAGCTGATATATATGCTGAAAGAGAAAAAAAAAAACAGATCCAAATTAGGAAAAACACAAAAGTACAAAAGAATTGCGAACGCGAATGCGAGAGATAGACAGAAGCAAAGAAATAAAAACGGCTTAACATTAATTTTGCATACGCAAATGAATTTACATCGAGTGTTGGGCTCGCAATGAGCCTATTGTTTAGATAGGCACATACACAATGTTCACATGTGTATATGATCTGCTTTTTTCCAGCCGCATTTTTCTTTAAGTAATATTTTCGGTTTTTGTTTGTTGTTACTCGCGATTCATATGGTTTTTCACACAATATCAAAGTCATGATAATCATATGAATTTTCGGTAATTTGACGCGAAACCACAACGTATAAAACAACCATTCATTGCCGACACCGACGATATTTTCGATGGAAATTACTACTTTTATCTGAAATCAACAATTCGGCTTTCGCTTGTCATTATTTCGTTATGTTTTATTCAAAACCATAATTAAAACAAAAAAAAGCTATAACAACAGCAGTGGCATCGAGCTAATAAATAAATTAAGGCAAACGATGAAATTGGATTGAAAACATGCGATAAAATAGACAGCAACGAACAAAAACCAAATAGATGAATAAAAGAGGAGAAAGACTGATCAAAATTGAGTAAAAAATGATGACATTCAATTGGCTGTGTTTATTGTTATTCATATAAGTGAATTGATTAAGTGAAGTCAAGTGGAACAGCGCCATAGTATTTCTGCTCTTGTATTCAGCCTGTCTGAGTTTTTTCTCTTTGTTTTCATCGCCATTTAGCGAAGGAGCAGCAAACAGGTGAACATCATCATCATCATCATCGTCGTTGTCGGTGTCGCTTTTTTTTGTCTCGGTTGATCGAAAACGTGTGCGCGTCCACGCGCGACTCTGACATTCGCACATCACTTTTAGTTGTTCATGTCGCTGTTGTTCAAATGTAAATCAATTAGCCATTCGATGTAATTGATGGGTGCGTGCCTAACATTGGAGCGCGATGAAATGATCGCGCGTAAGCGTAGCGAAGAGATCGACAAGCAACTAGATGCATTGGCTAAAGAACGACCCAGAGTACTTAAAATACTTTTGCTCGGCGCTGGCGAAAGCGGTAAGTTGTGACTTGTTTTTCTTATTTTAATTTTAACACGATCCGACAGCAAAAACCAAAAATACATTGATTCATATGGACACTGAATGTGCAGAATGTGACAAGAGCGAAACTACTGAAAATATTCATTAATTAACATGTAATCACAAAGTTTCTATCTTAATTGCATTGAAAAACACAACAACAACGCCTGAAAGTAGTCAAAATTGCAAGTTTCAATCATTTAAACATGAATAAACATGTAAACACATTTCTGTGACGTAAAAAGCCTCATGCTATCGGATCATGAATTTTAAAGAGAGAAAACGGTTAATGACGACATCTTCGAATTTCACTGGAAATATTTGAGCTATGCATATAGTTTTTACATCATCAATCAGTTAACGATCGCAACGGTTGCTTGGGTCGAATGAATTGATTTTCAAAGAGATTTTATCAACGATTTTCTTTTCGTGATATTTCAATTTAATTCAACAATTTTTTTGAGACTTTTTTTTATTAAAGATTTGTATGATAATATTTTTGATCAAACATTTTTGAATAGATATATTTATGACGTTCATCTCGTTGGTGAGAGTGTGTCTTCGTTGTTAAATGTAGTTACATCTTAATCGATTTTTCCATTCTCTCTTTTAAACTCGCACTTAAATCTCAGGCAAAAGTACATGGGTCAAACAAATGAAAATCATCCACACAGATGGATTTTCGCAATCGGAATTATCGGCCTTTCGTCCGACCGTTTTGGATAATTTGCTTGCCTCCATGAAATATGTATTAACCGGCATGGGATTGTTACGCATCAATTTGGAGCACTCATCGAATAAGGTCTATGCTGAAATTGTACTTTCCAGCCCCAGTTGCTTTGACATGGAATTCAAAATAATCGATCGTGTTCGGAGCGCACTGAAAGTACTATGGAAAGATCGCGGCATTCGATTAGCCGTTGCAAGAGGCTACGATTACGAGCTCAATGATTCAGCACTTTAGTGAGTTTAAATGACTATCCGCTTCTCTTTTTTTTGCTACACTTGGTTGGGCTTTGAGCTCTTTTTTTTTCAAATGAACTCTTTGTCATAATGAATCAAATCAATCAATGTAAGTCGTTGTTGTTTCTTTTTTGCGCAGCCTTTTCGAAAACATGGACCGAATTTGTGATGATAATTACATGCCAACACCAACCGATGTTCTACGGGCACGCGTTCGTACCAATGGCATCATCGAAACCAACTTTCGTGTCAACGACACAATTATCAGGCAAGTTATCTCTATTAAACTAACCCGTCAGGAGAAATACTTTCGACATGAATTCACGCGACAATTTTTCAATTGGTTTATTTTATTGGATATTGGCCGTATCAAATACTAAAACTGTTCAAACACGTAAAACCATCTCCAAAATCATTTCTACCAATTTCTACTTTCGTTTCTTGCTCTTGTAATATTTCATAAAATGGAACACTTTTTGAAAAATGTATAATTAAAATAATTTACAACAAATTTCACTCGTAGCATGTACGATGTTGGTGGTCAACGATCTCAACGCCGAAAATGGGTGTATTGCTTCGAAGACGTGCGAGCAGTGCTGTTTGTGGTTGCGCTCAGCGGCTACGATATGACATTGCTGGAAGACACAACGGTGAATCGACTTGAAGAGAGTCTCAATTTGTTTGAGCAAATCGTGAATAATCGTTGGTTCAAAGAAGCCTCGTTCGTATTGTTCCTCAATAAATTGGATTTATTCCGTGAAAAAATCATGTCGAGCAGTCGACATCTACGAAATTTCTTTCCGGACTATACAGGTGAGCAGGGATGAATCGAACAAGTTTTGAATATTTAAAAAATGAAATAGATTTGATTAACTTTGGCCAATTTATCCAAAGAAACATGAATTGATGAAATATCGATCGATAAATTCTACAGTAAAATCAAGTCAAATAAATTTACTTCAAAAATTTCTCATTTCATTTACCCCAACCGACAACTCGTCATGAATTTTTATTTAATTGTGTTACAGGTCCCGATCGAAATATTGATCAAGCTGCCTTATTTATCCAGAAAAAGTTTCTACAACGAAATCATAATGCGCGTCGTGTGATATGCCCACATTTTACCACAGCCACCGACACAGCCAATGTGCAAACCGTATTCCAGGTCGTCATGGAAACTGTGATCAAAGAAAATTTGGGCAATGTTACATTACTCTGATGCAACCACGTTTTAAGACAGACCAAGACAGACAGACAGACAGACATACACACACACACACAAAGAGAGAGAGACAAACAATAAGAAGCCAATACGATTATTTATATATATTATTTTATTACATTTTATTGAGAGAGAATACGGTTTATGTATATTTTTTGAGAGATTTACTAAATTTATCACAAGTGCAAAATATGATTAACGTACAGATTTATTCCATTTTGTTTGTCTTCTAGCAGATTTTCATATGCTCTATGATATTCTCATTCAATGTTGAAGGCACTCATTGAGTTTCACTTGAGAATTTTTTTTGCCGTAGCAATAGTAATTTTTCATACAGTCTTGCTCTTGATAAAGAAAAGAAATTAAAATTTTATTTCTTAAAATCTTTACTTTTATCTTCATTTCAATTCTTCGGACTAAAAGCCACATCTAAATTAAACCATTCTAATCATTCGAAATTGCAATTCGTTGTCTTTAGAAGCGATGTTTTACATTCCTATAAATACTAAATTAATTCTAAAATTGCATTCACATTGATGTTCGCAAGCATTTTGCGTGCAACCGATGAGCAGACGAAATTGACAGAAAAAAAATTAATTAAAATTCATTTTTCTACACATATGTTCATCTTCATGACTGAATAAAAGGAAATCTGGTTCAAGTACAAAATTTTTAAAGAGATGAACTTTCGATTATATTCAAGTAGAAATATTTATGTAGAAAATTCAAAAGAAAATTGTATAATAAGAATAAAAATATATGAAAAGACCAAGGAAGAAAGACGAAGAAAATAAATAATGACAAGGTGGAAATCTTAAAAAAAATCGAATAAAAATGTTGAGATTCGAGAAAAGAGAATCGCGAAAACCAAGAATCCAAAAACTAAATTTTGAAAAAAATGATCGAAAACAATAAAACAAAAATATTTTGCTATAGTTGCTGCTATTGTCGCAATATTATAATATTGTCATTGTTCTAAATTCAATTCTCAGGCCTTTTTTTCATTCAATTTTGCTAAAGTGTCCTTAAATTCTTATTGCTATAGTGTCCTATAAATGATATGCAAGATTTGTTTGTGTATTCTATATAATAATTAAGGCATTTTCCATCCAATTTCGTTGTCACATCCATTCGCTTCTTTATGTAAATGTTCAATTCCTGTTCTTTCATCACCCTATTTGTTGAGCGAATGACAAAACCAACCTGTGCTTCTCTCCCATAAGAACCAATGTATTTGACGTGACAGTGAATAGCGGTAGCGCCTAAATAGGATCTGCGGCAACTTAAGGAACTATCAATACTTCTTGTTGTTGCGAAATTCATGACAACAACAACAAGTATTGATAGTTCTTAAAAATTCCGCGAATTGCGAATAGACGCCACCGCTATCTTGCGCCGGTCAAAAGCACAGTTTGGACAAAACTCACTGAAAAACCGTTGAGATCGGTAAGCGCAATTCTATCATCAATTAAAAATTTGTTCATTTGTGATTTTTTTGGGAGTAAATTTTTGTCATTTGAATTCGTTCAAATTCAATCATCTTTTTTGTTAAATTGTTAGAAGAATAAATTTGAACTTGAAAAAAAGACTCGTGTGTATATTGATTGGTTTCTGTGTATGAAGAAATTGTTCGTTATTTTGAACAATTTACGATTCATTATTTTCCGTGTCTAACATTTTGAGCAATTCTTCGGTGGCGTCAAATGTTTCGCTGCTCTCGTTCGATTTGATATTCTCCATTTGAAATTGCTCGAGATAGCTTTGCAACACAGTGGTGGTCTTCTTCAAATGAACAAATTCCGAGTTTGACGATGAATCGGTGGTGCATTCAATTTCAACATTTTCCGTTGTCATTGAACAATTGACATCGTCAACAACTAAATCACTTTTGCTCGATCTTTCGGCCATTTCATCCAAATTTTCCGCTGGAGCTGGCTCATCGACCGGCTCTTCCGGCACAATGTCATTGTCTATATTCAACTGATGTGCCAATGAGCTCAACTCATTGCTGACTGAAGAGGTTCGTCTTTTTTCGTTCTGCTGATCTATTGACAATTTTCGAGACTTTGACTTTGAGGCACTCGCACTTTTTGCATAAATATTCTCACCGATGCTGTCAACGTAATCCTGAGGAAGAAAATCGAAATCGATATTTTCGCATTAAAAATTGTATTTTGAAAAATCGTCTCAAAAATGAGAACACTCAAAAATGGAACAAAATAAAGTTGGTCAAAAATAGGTAAAGCGTTTGAGTACTCGAAGCTTTGCAAAGGTCCAAACTCACCTGAAAATGTTCAATTTGCATGTGTCCCGGTGTCGTTTCAAACGTGCCGTCATTTCGCTGAAAACCGGATCGAATTAAAATCGATATTTTTACATTAAACGGCTGCATCCATTGCAACAGTTTGCCCATCAAAAGTTCGACCTCTTCCGGTGAGCATGCATCCCAGAATTCAATCAAACAACGCTTCGTTGAATCAACCAATAAGGTTTTCTTCATTTCGGGCATCAATTTTGCCACACCGTCCATGTGGCGAAAGGTGAGCTCAAGCAATCGGTTGGGATTGTCACGAATGGTGTACAGTTGCCATTTAAAAAGCATCACCATCAAATCCCACAGTTTATCCATTGATGTCATATCCAAACGCATCAGCGAACAGCAAGCAATATCAGTCAACAAAATTCGACATTGTTGCACAGTCAATATATGCTGGCATGGATGTGGGTTCATCAGCTGCACCACCAACTTTTGATCAAATAAAACACTTGTCAAGTCACGTAGAACTGCAAAATGAAACAAAAGTTTTTTTGTTGCAATAAATGGTTTCATGGTTAAAATGAAGGTGAAAACTCATTTACAATTAAAGTGAATGGCAGATCAATGAACACATATAATCATCATAACCATGTTATTTTTTTCAAAGTACCGAATTTCCATATAACAAATGTTCGAGTATTGTGCTTTGTGCATTCAAATAGATTATAGGTAAATTTCACTTTGTGCGACTTTCAACACCAAGGAAACTAACAAAAAAAAAACAATTTTGAAAACTTAAAAAAAATCTACTGAAACTGTTTTTTAAAAATTCTTCGGAAAATCAAATAAGAAAGCATATAAAAACCGAACCAGAAAAAAAATCATCAATTACCTTGAGCGGATTTTTCCAATGAAATACCCTGTGCTTTCAGCCGTTGATCGATAACGTACAGCATTTCACAGCCTGGAATTTTAAACGGGTGGTAAATTTTCTACATTTCATGATGAAAACTTGACAATTTTGATCGATTTTAATTGGGAATGGATTGGATGGTTTTCCATGAATTTACCTAAATTGATGATTAAAAAGGCGTTTGAGGTGGGCATATCGTTGATGGATTCCAGGATTGCGGTTGAATTGTCAAAAAAATAAAAACTCTCTCTATCTAAGAATAGTACAAACAATTATTTTAAATTGCCGTAAGTTGTTTAACTTATCCGTTGTTTACGATGATACGAATAGTGATTGCCTATTTTTTGGCGTTAATCGATGTCTTGTTTTCGAAACCCACTTTGTTATGTTTCTGAATGATTGTTTGTTACTACTGTATGTTTTAATGTATTGGTGCGTCTTTTTTTGACATTTCCAAATAAGATGTGTGTGACACTGACAGTAGTGAGTGTAATATCCGAACCTTCCAAAAATCGAAAAGGTTGTGTTCAGCAGCGGCTGATAACCAAAATCACTTCAAATATCAGCGACGATTTTTAAAAAACAAATTGTGTTTATCGATTTCGATTCGACAATTGTTCCGTGCTAGTTCACGCATTATATATCGCATCGTTGATTGCGTGTGTATGCCAATATTTACGAAAAGCCTTCGGTCATAATTGTATATATCAATTCACATACATATGCAGTGATTTTGGTTGGTTGGTACGAAAAAACAACGACAAAGAGGTGTCCCAGACGATAAACGGTGTGTGTACGCGAAGCGGTCGAAAAGTTCAAGAAACAAATAGAACGAACAAGAAAATTAAGTAATATTATTCATTATCGAACCAAATCAAGGTAAATGAATGTGGCAACTTGAACAGGTGCACATTTTCGAAATGGAATAAATGAATTCGACAATCGATACAAGACCAACACACATACACACACACGCACGAAACCGAGTTCTGACTGAATATTGATGAAAATTTGAAAACCCCCTTTCAAAATTGAGAATAATTTTTTCCGTCGCTGTCGAATCGAATATCTCGCATTTGCATTGATCGTGTGCGTGTATGTGTTTTGTGAATGGAACGCTTTTCACTTTCATTTCCACTGTCCATGGCAGTACATAACCTAAATCTTTAAACTTATCCAGATTGCAGGTCATGGCGATTTACGATTTAATTGCGGATAAATTGTTTCTTCAGCTGCAAAATGGGAACAAAGTTGCCGATTTATCGGGTGAATTCAATCAATTGACATCGGATGCGGCACGAGTTGAATTTGCCGACAAAGTGTGGCACCAGAGTAAAATCCAGGTCGACGTACCATTTCGATTGGCAAAGGATCCGGAGAAATGTTTGGACTTTCGAAAGCAGGGCAATCAATTTTATTCACTGAAAAATCGCGACTACGTTCGGGCATTGGAGTTGTACAATCAGAGTATTTGTTTTGCGGAGCTGGACAGTGAGGACATGGGAATCGGATATGCGAATCGTTCGGCCATTTATTTGGAATGGAAAAAGTATGATTTGTGTTTAGAGAATATTCAATTGGCCAAGGAACATGGTTATCCGGAGCGTTTAATGGATAAGCTAATTAAACGGTCAGCCGAGTGTTATTCGCAAAAGGCCAAAGAGAAAGCCAAAGCCGGAAATAAAACGGACGATGATAATGACGACGAAGTGATTTTAGCGCCGAAACTCAGCTACCCACCCCACCCAAAGGTTCCCTTCATCGCCGACTGTCTGGAGATGCGCGAAAGTGAAGAGCTCGGCCGGCACATCGTCACAAATCGCGATCTGAGCGTCGGCAAAGTGATTGCAATCGAGGACAGTTTCTGTAGTTGGACATTGCCATCGGTTCGATATACACGATGTGCCAATTGCTTGGAAGAATGTGACTACAATTTGATCCCATGCGTATACTGTACCTCAACCATGTTTTGTAGCAAAGACTGTGCCAGCGAAGCGCACATGCATTTTCATCGTTTTGAGTGTCCCGTCATCGATTTCATGTTCAAAATGTTAAACATCATTCAATTGAGCGCCGTTCGTGTATCCATATGCGCTCTGACCAGCTATGACAGTGTCGATTCACTACTTAAAGTCATACATGATCCAGACTCAGCCAAAGTTAACGCATTTACATTGGACTATCAAAATGATATGCCAAAATCGGAGCTTTACAAACCAATTCACACCCTCGAAACCAATCAATCGAAAAGAACTACGGCTGATCTCTTTCAACGTGCCGTCATCACGGCCGTCATCTATCGGGCATTAATTCAGCATTCACCATTGGCAGAGTTGTTGCAGAGCGACGACCATCGAAAATTGCTAATGGAACTCATTTTTCGACATTTGCAAACGGCATCGACCAATTTTCATCGATTGGAAACACTTGCCAATGCCAGAGATCCAAATGATTTGGACGACGTTTCATATGGATCAGGCGCATTTGGCTTCTGCAGTCTCATTAATCATGCTTGCTCACCGAATATCGTTCGGCTGCCGATTGGAACACAAATTGCCGTGTTTGTGCTGAGGCCGATAAAAGCTGGAGAGGAAATTCTAGATAATTATGGGTAAGCGTATTGAGGGACATTTTAAGTGGTGTTTTGATTTTCAATATTATCGATTTTATGAAAATTTCGTGACTATTTTCAACCATAGAACTATAGAAATTTCAAAAACTTTGTTTTCAATGAATTTTTTTTATTTTTTTTTTTTTTCGTCGTAGATATCATCACAGCCACGAGCCACTGGAGGTGCGCCAAAAGCAACTATTGCTACAATATAAGTTCAAGTGTCAATGTGAACCATGCCAAAAAGACTATGCCGTTTTCCAGAAGCTCACCGAAGCCGATATACCCACACTGCTGACCGACGGTGACATCAAACGTATTACAGATCTCGATAAAGATTTTGCACGTCAAAATTTCTCACGGTTTTGCACCTATCTGTCGAAACACGCTGAACATTATCCGTGCACACAGATCAGCAGCGTCGAAGAATGCTTGAAGATGTGCCTGCAAATTTTAGTTAATAATATACCATTGAAGCTACAGTACAAATAATTGTCATGTCAACTCGCAATCAATCTCTCTGTTTTTTGTTTCTCTTTGATAAAATCAATTCTTTGACTAAGAACTCGTCCATTTTTTTTCTGCATCATTTTTTAACTTGTATGATTGTTTGCGACATTTTATGTAACAATCGAACAAAGTAGTTAAAATAAAGAGATGGTTTTCAGACAAATGAATGAAAATTGTCGCAATAATTGTTCCTTTTTTATTAAACTAGAGAAAAATCTTTGTATCGCTCTGTCTATAGGCAAAAGGGTGATATATATATTCCTTTCATTTCGTTGTCTTTCTTCCTCTAGCTCTCTTATTCCAATTCTTTTCATTTCTTCTTCTTCTTTCATTGATTCTATCTTTTGTTGTCGTTGTGGTTTGTTATCATTTTCAAAAACCATGTGAATTTGAATTTCATTGAATTTTCAACTTTTTCGCTAAATATCCAATCAAATTTGAAAATATTAACCTTATCCGAATCTAATTTGAATGGAGAGCCAATTGCAATCAAAAATTTGAAAATTATATTGCTTGCGCTTGCGTAAAATAAAAACGGTCAAGTGTCGATGCTCGTTGGGATAATCGTAGACAGGCTGTCACACACATACACACTAGCATACGTCGTACACATGCACAGACAACCAAAGCTTATCATCAAATTGCCGGCTACGCAATATAAAAAGAAGGCACGAACCAATTTCCATACGATTTTAGAAGCAACACACAGACGTCATTTTCAGTTTATTTGTAACGTTAGTGAGCAACAGATCTTAGATCCGCCAAATCTCCGTATTACTTCTTTTGAATCGTTCAATCTAATAAAATCGAATCACAAAAAACAAGAAAATGTCGTTCGTCCGTGTGCTAGTTGGAAATGTGAAAACTTTTGCAAATCCAAAATTGATCAGTACAACTCGCCATTTTGCCAGTGCCCGTAAGTTATTTTTATTTGTTCATATTTATCTTCCTCTCTTCCTCTCGTATTAATTGCTGCAAAAAGCAGAAACGTTATCAACATTGATTAACCTTTGAAAGAGATTGAATTATTTGTTGTTGTTGTTTGTTTTTCTAAAAACGATTTAGCAATGTCATGCTTTCGATTGAGCGATGTTGTCGCACAGCTATGCTTGTTGTTGTTTAGAGACAGCTCTTCTAATATTTTTGGGTATTTTGTTGTTTTTTTCTTCTCTTATCTGCGTCATTTAGCTTCGTATGAGTTTATTAAGACGACCGTTGTTGGTGAAAAGAACAATGTTGCATTGGTAACGCTGAATCGTCCAAGGGCATTAAATGCCCTGTGCAATGGCCTAATGATTGAACTGAACCAAGCACTTCAAACATATGATAAGGATGATTCGATCTTGGCCATTGTTTTGACTGGCAGTGAAAAAGCATTCGCTGCCGGTGCTGATATTAAGGAGATGCAACACAACACATATGCCAAGAGTATTCGATCGAATTTCTTGTCTGACTGGACCAATGTGACACGCATCCAAAAGCCAATCATTGCGGCGGTTAATGGATATGCGCTGGGCGGTGGATGCGAATTGGCCATGATGTGCGACATTATTTATGCCGGTGATAAGGCGAAATTTGGACAACCCGAAATTGCCATCGGCACGATTCCAGGTGCTGGCGGTACTCAACGTTTAACTCGTGTCGTTGGCAAATCAAAAGCCATGGAAATTTGCTTGACCGGTAACATGATCGATGCTGTCGAAGCCGAAAAGAGTGGTCTAGTCAGCAAAGTATTTCCCGCCGATCAATTGGTTGACAGCGCCATTAAATTGGGAGAGAAAATCGGCACACATTCACCATTGATTGTTCAACTATGCAAAGAAGCTGTTAACACTGCATACGAAACGACACTGCAAGAGGGTCTGAAATTCGAAAAACGCACCTTCCACGCCACATTTTCAACGGTACGCAGTTTTTTTTTCAGACACTGGTTTTTTTATTCAATTTATTCTTTTTACTATCTTCACTGCACATTACAGAAAGACAGACTAGAAGGAATGACCGCCTTTGTTGAGAAACGGGCTCCAAACTTCAAGAGCGAATAAGACTTTCAGCCCACCCCTGCCGCCCAGTTGTGGATATTTTTGAAATGCCGGAGATGAAAAAAAAAATTCAGGTGAACACAACAATATGAGATTCAAGCTCATTGTGCAATGAGTTTGGAAAATTGGTGCATTTAAAATATGTTTTTATCTTTTGAAATGTTGATCAATGGCGCAAAATGCCTTTTGAAATTGTGAAATAATAAAAAAAAAACAGAATCAACTCTTTTTTTAATCATATAATTCGTTTGTTTGTTTGGGTTCATTCCAATTGTTGTCTTCGTCGTCGTCGCTGTGTACATCAGACAACACTCGTGTATTGTTGCAATACGCAATACAAAATAAGCGATATATGCATATTGTTAGGTGTATATATATAGATTGGAAGATTCCGAGCCGTCATCATTCGACCGTGTATGGTGGTGTAGTTGATGCATGTATATACAAATATTTTTGTATGATATGAGTGTGCGCGCTGACTGTTTGTACGCGCTGTATGCATGTGCCAGTGTGTATTGATGTTTTCCACTACTAAAATCCGATGGCATTGTTGTTGTTGTTGTTGTTGGTGGTGTTTTTCGACTGCTATTATCTTCTTCTTCTCTCGGTGTATTCTTTTTCGCTCTCTCTTCTTGTGCTTGTGCCATGGCGCCCATATAATCACCATTCATAAGTTTTGTCAGTCAGTCAGTCAGTCAGTTTGAACACACAAGTGCGACGCAAACCACATAGCCAAAGTAAGGACCAACAAATAAAATATCTATTATTAAAAATTCTATTCAGTTTTTTTTGTTTGTCGTTTTTTTGTCTTTCAACTCTGCATCAGTAGTCGAAGAAAAAATGTTGCACTGAATTTTAGAGTAGTTTTTGTGTATGTGAGATAAAGTTTGAGGCAAGCGAAAAACAAAAACGAAGTAAACGGGTTATCAATTTGAAATTTTCTCAGCAAGAATCGCTTATCGTGTTTTATCCAAAACGAAAATAGAAAACGAATAATTATGCTGTTGTTGTTAGAATAAAAACTATAACTGTAACGGCATCTCCATTTAGTGTTATTTTACACATATATTCATTACACACAGTATTCATTATCTTGCAATATAGATTTTCTTTTTTTCCAAGCGCGCTCTGAAGTATTCGAATGTTGATTCGTTTTTCGTTTCGCGTTCGGACACACCGTTGTGTGAGCGAAAGAGGGAAAAACCGTTTGAGAAATTGAGGTTTCTTGTTACTTCGCTTTGTCCGTGTCTAAATGTGCGTTTGTCATCAATTTTATTGAATGATAAAAAAAAACCAAACGAAAGTTATTTATCGTGTTTTTTTGTGCGATATCAGTTCGGGTTCAGAAGAACGAAGAAAAAATGTTCAGGGTCATTTAAGAAGAAGCTATGCAGAAATTAGAACTGAAAATGTGTTCCGAACAAAAATGACATTGAATTCATTTTATTTTGTCAGTCAATGACAGATAGCTGAGGATATATGCTGAGCATAGAAACTCAGTAAGCTGAGATTGGGATATTTTGACTTTATGACGTGTAGTCCATATAAATGCATGATGAAATGCACGAAATTGTATGCATGCCATCATAAATTTGTATGGACTACACGTCATAAAGTCAAAATGTC
>NW_022595651.1:0-6995 GCF_009176505.1 Sitodiplosis mosellana | reverse complement strand
CCAAAACATGTATGTTCTTGTTTTCTTACTGCGCACTACTTTTCTACGGTGAAGCAGACTGCTTTGTTGACGTGTATAACAATACGGGTAAAAATTGCACGTAAGTGTGAGCGAAATTGCATGAGTTTTCGGCGTCAGAGGGAATAGGAACTTCCGAGCTGGTTGATGATGGCTCAATAGGAAGCCATCAGTTTGTATACATAAGGGTTTGGGAGCGATGGACACATTATTTTTGCCGAATTCCGCTCGAAAATCCGAGTTTTGGCCATGTCTAGATTTACCATATAAACCAATGTAATTACACCGGCGCTCCGAGGTTTTCATACAAACTTCCCATGTAGACGATCCGAAACAGGCAAAAATCGAGAAAAAAGTTTAAAAATTTTTTTCGGTTCTGGAACAGTATTTCATGTGCCCAATCCATTGGTATTATCACCAAATCGAAATTCGCATTCCTTATCAATAAAATTATCATGCATTCGTAGAACCGAAACATCATCCAACAAGTATTTACAAACGAAACACCAGCGCAAACGTTTTTCAAAGTGAATCATGGAAAACAAATTTTATTGAAATGTAACACGCGGTGTTTCACTTCGAAAAATTCTCTGCCGATGTTACACTTTAAAAAAATCATTCGTTTTTGTATCATAACGATATATTGTCAGAATATGTCTTGTTTTCAATCTCACTCATTCATATAGTGCACCAAATACATCCTCCTTAAATTACCTTAATAAACAAATGATTCCCGGTTTGACGCTGAGGCTGCAAGGCTGGTTGCACTTTCTGCATAAATCTTCTTTAGGGAAATGTTCGATTAGAGCTTTTTCTAAATTGTCCATATCTGCATTCCATACGGTTTCATCCAACCCAAGCAATGGTAGCACCAAATCGCCGAGTTTTGAGCATCCTTTGCTCATGCACTTTTGCTTCTCGACGATGCTTGGAATGTTTTTGAGGAAGCGCTGAATAACATCCTCGACAATGATGCTACACTCTTCCCGCGGATATTCACTGCAGATCAAGGTTGCCCGAAGTTTGTTGATTTGTTTCATCATGGAACACGACCTTGAAAATTGAAGAGATTTCAAAGAACATTTGATGTAAAATTGACAAGGAAAATTTTTCGGTGGTGATTTTTGGCGTACTTTGAGAAAATTCTGATTTTTTTTAAAGAAAAATATGAAAAAATTTACCCAGTGCACTGGGCTAGCATCCTTGATAGATTCACAATTTCTTCCTTTTCGGTCATCATCGATAATCGATATTTAGCGTGATACGTGAACGCACCCGTAATCGTTTGGATTAGTGAATCGATCGCACATGTGTTCGTCACATTGATCTTTCTGCGATCTATGGTATACAAAACTTTGGAATGACTTTCATTTATTAGTAAACGAATATCAATTTTTTTAAATCGGCAATATTTCCCAATTCCTAACAGGCTGCAAATACTTGCTCGATTTTGAACGTGGCTCTTCATCCATTTTTCTTTTGTATTCAACGCTTTTGCTGATTCTGATGTTTCTGCAGCTTGAAAGCACGATACACATTGTCGTTTTTCTCCGTGCCCTTCATCTTCACCAATCGATATTGAACATTGGTCCAATACGTGCACGGCTTTGTCGCATGAAATACATCTGTGCGCATCGGTTGGTGCGTTTCCGTCAGCACAAACAGAGCAATTGACGACGACATTTGGTGATGTCTCTTTTGGGTCCAAAGCTCTTGCCGTTTCTGATTCAGATTCAGATTCAGATACAATATGTGTTCCATCAGTCGCTCTCTTTTGGTTTCGACCGATTGCTTGATGTTGATCGGGTATTTGATTTCGACCGATCGAGTATTTTGATTTGTCAAATATTTTTGCGATGCCATGATGACAGTGCTACTGTTGAACTCTAAATCGCGTTTCAAGAATTCATCCACGCTGCACGGAATTTTGTCTCCATGAAGCTGTTTCATATTTTTGAAACTTGTTTCTGTGCTCCACGAAGACCCAGTCAAATTTGGTGAATTGAAAAATTTGTTTGAAACAGCATTCCAAATCGGGAACATTTTACATAATTTGATGAAATATTTCGCAAAGTTTTTGTCCTCCAACAAATTGTCTTTGTCGCCATTATCTTCTTTCGCCGCATCAAATGCTTCTTTTTCGATTCGATCAATCCATGTCGATATTGTTTGATTTTGTTCGTCTGAGCATTCAATTGGTATGTCATCGATATCAAATGGATCATCGGATTCTTCACAATCGGTATGATTCACCAGACAATTCTCAACATCTACGTTTGGCGCACATTGGATTTTTCTATTGATATTCACTTTTGCCTTTTCATATGGAACCGGCAATCCAGTAGATTGGGAATTTCCTAAAGTGAAATTAAACACAATAGAGATCGGGCTCTAATGTCAACGCCTATTCCAAGTGCTTGTGACAAAAATTTATGGCAATTGAAAACGTGATGAAATTCAAATAGAAAATTAGATTAATCAGTAAACTGTCGGATATCTGTTGTTTGACATAACTTCATATATTTATTTTGCTCTATTGTTGTTAGAATTATGGTGAATTTGTTTTGAAACTGAAGCTACGAGCACTTGAAATAGGCATTAACGCAAGCTAACAAATAAATAATTTCGCGCAAACCTTCTGTCTCTGAATATGCTATCACCAACACCGAATAAATGATTTGCTCAAGCTCCAGCAGATCTGTCTCTTTCAACATGCTGTTAGATTTTTTTACGATTGAGTTTATATGTTCATCGAATTTGAGTTTGTCATCAAAGATGACTCCCAGATCTTTGACAGAACTGCACTGAGTGAGCGGAGTAGCATTCATAGTATACAGGGGTTGAGATGGAACGGTTTTGTTTGAAAAGATCACCATGTGACATTTTTCAATGTTTAAAAGTAATTTGTTGACTACACTCCACTCGTGCAGTCTATCGATGTCATCTTGGTCGCCTTCGGCATTGTTCTGCGCGGCTGCAGCTGCTGCATGATGTTGTCTCGACAGTTGCGGATGCACATCCAAGCGCGTTCACTTCGTGTCAGCAGGTTTTGGACGAATTTCATTTTGCAGATGATGTTGTTTTTAGTGTAATGATAGCGTACATACCTTTGTACAATATGCACTTGGCAGCGACTTCATCCCGATGTCAAACAGTGTTCTGTTGATGTGGATGACGTGAATCGTTCCAAGTGTTATCAGTGTTTAGCTGCCAGTTTTTGAAACATACATTGAGTTTCGGCACTAATACATGTGAACACACTGGATGTACGTACATTCAATCGTTCATATTCCGCAACATTATGTCGTCGCTCTCGTTGATACAACCGGTTGCTTTTGTTGCTGATGATTACACTGCTCAGGTGTTTGTCAGTCGTGATATTTGCTGCATGTGGAATGCATTGACGACAGACTTTGTAGCGGTCCTTTCTTGTACGTCGTTCAAATGGCCGAAAGCACTTTACACACGTCTGCGATGTTTTGTACTCGTCAACCATCACGACCACACAATTGTTCAGTTTCTTGAAGCTGTTCAGTAGTTTTCGTACACCAGGGCACTGCAATCGTTTCTTAATACCAACTGGCGAATTTGGAGCCATTTGAGCTGCACCAAGGAAAATGAGCGATGGCAATTTTCTGGTAAAAAAAGCAGCGATGGTATCGCTTGCACGGGTCTCCTCGATATGTTTATCAAGGCTGAGGCGAATGTATTTGCGTGCTGTGTAAACCTCTATTCCAGGCCGCAACATTTTCACACGATGTTCGATGTAACTCATCCAATGTGAGGCTCCCTTGGGCGATGGATAGAATGGATATTGATTTCGATCGTGTTGCTCCAGTTCAGTGAACATTCGTAGCCATTTTTCCGATTTGCGCTTTCGTTTGCCATATTTCGCTCGAAAATGGTATTTCGGACCGTCGATCGTGATGTTTTCCTGTGTGAAATAAATACGAACAAAGAATCATGATTATATGCATATAAAAGAAATGACTGATAAAACAAACAAACAAATCACTGTTACTCACTTCCACACCGGATGCGATATTTTTTCGCACCGTGGTCCATACCAAGCACGAAATGGAAATCACGATTTTCGTACATTGCGTTGATTTCCTCATGCGAATATTCATACGATGGGCGTTCTGGCTTCAGGAAACATAAAGAAACAGCCACACTATCCGTCACGATTGCGTAGTCAAATGTCTTGCCATTGCCGACTTTCTTAATCTTGTCCATGTTGAATATTGTGTCTCAGGACAAAAATGGATTGCTGTCGTAGACCTTTTTCGAAATGTCCACCGGCTGGCCAAACAATCCTTTCGCCCACTTGATGGCACCCAATTTGCACGCCATTTGATAGAACAGATGAATATCGATCCAGATGTGCTTCATCTTGAAGTCATGAATCGAAATCACACGAAAGTTTTTTATTCTCGGTGGCGTGCAATGGATGACATGGCGTTGTGCAATCGATCCCGATGAATAAAATGATTTTGAATGTTGATGAATATCGGTATCGTCTTGAACCAACTACCACGAACGAGATCACACAACTTTGTACCGACTGGTATTCCGATCATACGCGCTTGCTCGAGCAGCCGCTCCACATTCGCACTCGACACTATGTTGTTGAACATAACTGCTTTGGTGGCATTTTTCACATCGATGTCACTGATGTTATGACCAAGCAAATTGAGCTCATACCGTTGCAGCACGAAAAACGTTTTGATACGGGTAGCTCCACGTTTTTTAGACCAAGTGCCCACCGTACAAACAACTTTTTTTCTTGTGCACTGCAGAAATTCATAAAATTAACATCTTCCCACAATACTCTAACAGAAATGTACCACTTTTTTCAATGAAATTGGGCGGATCGCTTTATTCGCGGCTTTATTCGCGCTACGCGAAAAAGTATACTGTTTCGCACCAGTATCGCAGAAATTTGTATTAAATCTTCATTCGGATCTAACTAACTTATAAATAAAATATCTGCACCGAAAAGTGAGCGGTTTGCTTAAAAAATAGAATTAAAAGATTTACACTTCGGATCATTTTGTTCTGAAGGCATTGAACGCACCCATCGCTTGCACTGACATTCAACGTTCGTTAAGTTTATGATGACAGCTACATTTGAAGTGTAAATCTTTTAATTCTATTTTTTAAGCAAACCGCTCAATTTTCGGTGCAGATATTTTATTTATAAATTAGTTAGATCCGAATGAAGATTTAATACAAATTTCTGCGATACTGGTGCGAAAAAAGTAAACTTTTTCGCGTAGCGCGAATAAAGCCGCGAATAAAGCGATCCGCCCAATTTCATTGAAAAAAGTGGTACATTTCTGTTAGAGTATTGTGGGAAGATGTTAATTTTATGAATTTCTGCAGTGCACAAGAAAAAAAGTTGTTTGTACGGTATGCTTTTGGTCTATTTATGTTGTTCTTCACATTGGTGGTGTATTGATCAATGGGCGCATTGAATACGTTTCCCATGCCTTCAGGTTGTGGCCATCGGAAGTTTGGCACTGCTGCTTCGATTATTTGGTGGACGGCCAACGGCAATTTGTGTCGGTTCTCATTCAAAATCGACTTAAAACATTCTTCAATCAATTTCTATCCATTGCCTCTGAAAAAGTCGTGGTTATCTTCGTCGGATGCTCGGTTGTTCTCGAAGAGAAACAACAATGACGCCAAAACGGTGATGACGGTGGCTGTGTGGCACCAATTGTTGACTTGTGCCACAAAATTCGCGCGATATTGATCCCGAAGAACCAAATTCAGCGACAGTTTGACTGATCTCGGTCGCCCGTTCTGGGCTCGCTTTCTTTTAATGCGCACCAAATTTGATCTAATGAAAATGAAAAATAAAATGGTGAACAAATTGATCAGGAATACTGCACTTTCGATCAAACAGTGGCTAAATTAACTATTTGTTTTGAAGAAACAATCAATGAACCATCAATACAACAATCAACTTGCCTCAACAAATTCTGACACCAAACTGATAGTACAATGCTGAACTTCGAATATGGTGCTCTTGTCGTTGTGCAAATGTCCTGTTAGTCAAAAATCACAACCGAATCAAATGCAAAACTAATACAACAGAAACGAACGAAGCGAAGAAGCATAGAGAGAGAGAGAATACATGAGAACAACAGTACACATAGCTATGTTACTTGAATGTTCTTTCTGTATGCGGTTCATTCTCACATTCTTTTCTTCTCGTTTGTATATCCACTGTACGGTCTGTATAGAGTGGAGCGAGCGCAATGTGAACCGTCCGTCATTTGTTGAATTTTGAATGATATGCATTGCGTTAAAATATTTCATTGGAAGTTGTAATTTTATTGGGAACCATGCACATAATCTACGTTTAATATAACACTGAAATTACCACGAAAATGGACCAAAACGTTACATTACGCGATGGTGAAATCCACTAAAAAAGGTTACATTTTTGTTCCTTGGGATATGTTCGAAATCGAACAACGTTTTCGAATTTTTTCAATCGCTCTTCCATTGGAAGGGTGCCATATAAATAACGGTCGGACCACGGTCCGGTCTCAGTCATGAAAAGATTGTTAAAGTGAACGGACGAATAAACACAGAAATAAAATTCCATCGTCTTATTCTTGTTAAAGTTAGCATTTATTTTTTCAGTTTCTTTCTTTCGACTCAAACACAATTTGTTGGCAAATTAAGTCGCCAAAGACGATCGTCACCGACGCATTTATCATCGTGTGCGAGATGACTCGATTTCGTTGCCTGATCACCAACGAAGTCGAGTCACACATGATGACAAGACCCAGAAAATTCCCAGAAACAAACAAAACACCCATAAAATCCGGTACAGATTTACAGGCAATAACATATTATTAACTATACTTAATAACATAATAATAACGGCCGTTTTATTGGACCAACATAACATAATAATAACGTTATTAAGATTCAGCATAATAATAACATAATATGTTATG
>NW_022595650.1:0-3345 GCF_009176505.1 Sitodiplosis mosellana | reverse complement strand
TGGAAAATCATGTTTGGTTCGACTCAAAAACCTGTCAATAACGGAACTTTTGAATAGTGGAATTCGTGTCAATAGTGGAAAAAAAAAATTCCCCATGGGATTCCGTTATTGACAGGTTTTACTGTATTAAGTACGAACACACAGATATAAAGTACGCGGCTCAAGAACAGCTAAAGTACAAACGTCAGTGAGCAGCAAAAAGATTCAGGTTCATTTCATATGAATGAAATTTGCGTTGCATATCTAACATTCATGTTTAGCATGATAAATTTATGAAGTTGAGGAACTGGCACAAAGTGAACCGAGGGAAAGTTGAACAGCCGGAATTCATTGCTGAAAACCAAGCTAAGAACCACAAAGAAATTCGTGGAGCATCTACCGAATGTCCGATTTGCAACAAGAAATTCTCATCAACTGAAACAATGAATCGCCACAAGAACCTGCACAAAGAGCAGTAAACTCGATATAAGTGCCAAACTTGTCAGCAGACATACCAAACCAAAGCGAATTTCAATGCACACAAATTCAAATTTCATCCCAAAGAAGTTGATAAAATAAAGTACGACAAGATTACAGTCACCGGGGAAGGTAAACAAAAAATTAATGAAATTATATTTAATCGATTTTTTTATATAACCAATAACCGGTCTCCACTAGTGTTACTAGTTTGTATTGTGTGAAAAAAATATTGTGTAAAAAAATTGTGAACAATTGCACAAAGGTGTAATCCGATTTTTAAAATAGAATCATATTGAACTTTCACGTTATTCTCCTTTCAGAATTTTCGTCGTATGGCAGAGCAAAATGACTATGTAGCAGTGTGCACCTCATATATTGGAAAATTCTCTAGATGAAACGCAAATAAAATGTTCAAAAATAAAACCAATAAATGATATAGATTTGAGATTTAAAAAAAATTCAGTTTATTTCAACTTTTTTATTCGTAAATACTAGGCCAAAATAAATCAAAAATTCAAATAAATTGTTTCACGAGTCAAAAATCGTTTCACGATTCAAAAATCGTGCCATTATCATAAATCGTTCACGATTTCCTGTTTGCTATTTCCAAGGCGCACGATTGCTCACGATCTTGCAAAAAATCGTACACGATTGCAATCGTGAGCAATCGTGCGCCCTGGAACTAGTCCCTTAAGAAGGTAAATTGATATTTTTGCAGAAAGGTAGGTAATATTTTTTTGTCACATTAATTACTCACCTATTTACGCATGCTCACATACACGCAAATGCCAACATATGTGCACACAGCACAATCCACACAATGCGTCTCGCTGCGGCAGCTGCTGCGGCACTTGCGAAGCGTACAGAGTGGTTTGCGGCAAAAGTGGCCCAATAACCACATACTAGTACATACTACTTACTTTATGCTTTCAAACATTTCATTGTATGTGTTTATTTTTTTGCATGTTCTGAAATTTAGTTTCTAAACTCGAAATCTTGAAAATGTTAATTAAATATTGTTCAATATTTCAAATCATATTTTGGGGTCAAATAAATAACAATCTGTACCAAAAAGAAGACCAATATCAATAATAATTGTTCATATAGATTTGTTGTTTTATTTTCACTCGATTTGAACCGGTCATCAAAATGTCTTGCTGTTGCCCTATTTTTAATTAATTCAATAATCTGCACTTCTGAATCTTTCTTTTTTGGCAGTTCAAATTTTTTTCATATTCTGTCGAATCTTTTTACACAGGGGCGTCGATTTAGAAGAAATGTTAATTAAAGGAAATGCTTATAACACAGTGCAACATTTTTCAGGTTGTTCTCTGGGGACTCAAATTTGATATTATCCGGCGAAAGTACTCGCCGAAACTAGAACTTCTGCATCATTACTTTTGTCAAGTTGTAAGATATAAGAACTTTGGTCCCAGACTCCATTTTATACCTAAAATTCGATTTTTAGCATTTTTGAAATTTTTTGAAATGGCTATATCTCGGTAAACCGTAGAGAATATTGTTTTTGTGCCTTCAGCAAAGTTGAAGCTAGCAGTCTAATCAACAATATTTACAATATACTTAACCTCAAAAATTGCATCTTGTTATACTTATGGGGCAAAATGTCGTAGGTTTTTTCAATGTTTTCAACTATAACTCGAAAATTATCCATCAAGTACTAAAAGTACTAAAATAGTACTAAAAATGTACTAAAATGTACTAAATTGCCTAAAATCATTTTGATGGCCATGGACACTTTTAGGTATAAAATGGAGTCTGGGACCAAAGTTCTTATATCTTACAACTTGACAAAAGTAATGATGCAGAAGTTCTAGTTTCGGCGAGTACTTTCGCCGGATAATATCAAATTTGAGTCCCCAGAATATGTGTCGCACTGTGTAAGGCAACATTTTAGTCAAATTCTATATAGTTCCCTATTTTCTAACAAATAGCTTTGATTTCAAAGCATGCCCTTTTAATTGCAACATTGGAATATGTTGTCTTTGATTGTTTGCATTTTGGTAGAGAAATTAAGAATATGATTTGTGGTTTTAGTGAGTTTTTAATTTCTCAAATGAAGAATTATGGAATTTGATATGGCAATATTCTGTGAAATCACGAACCTTTAATGCGGCCGTTAAACTGTGGGAACATAGTTTAACGCTGGTCACAAGCCCAGATAAACGCAGAGTGGAGGTTCCGTTAAAATAATGTTCTATCTGTCCAATAGAATTGGAATATTCAAAGGTCCCCTGCACTGCACACACAATACTTAACTCTATAGCAAATGTGCATGAAAATGACATTTAAATCGTATTTACATATACAAGCACGACAAACTTCATCTCATTTGTGTCAGTGCTGACATCTACTTTTGCGATGAAGTTTATACCATTTGTAAGTGTCAATACGGTTTAAATTTATTTTTCATGTGCATCTGTCATAAAGTTTAACTATCAATTGTTGTTGTGTGTACAGAGGACCTATAAATATATTCACTATTTCTATTGGACGGATAAAACCTTAATTTAACGGAACCTCCACTCTGCGTTTATCTGGGCTTGTGACCAGCGTTGAACTATGTTCCCACAGTTTAACGGCCGCATTAAAGGTTCGTGATTTCATAGAATAATGCCATATCAAGCTGTCCAAATTGACATAGAATTTCGGGCTAATTATCTGTCACGATGATTGTAACCAACTTCATGTGCAGCACGCGCCTATAAATAGGTATGAACCGCCACAATAAACTTATATACAGTCTATAGTTCAACTGAAACACAACGTCTTTTATTTTTATCTCTCTTTAAACATGGTCCTTCGACTATAACGAAAAAACACAGAGCAGGCAGTCGACCGCACTCCTTTTTGGCATAAGTGCCGCCC
>NW_022595649.1:0-3721 GCF_009176505.1 Sitodiplosis mosellana | reverse complement strand
TTTGAGCCAAAAATACATAATTTCATAAAATGAAAATATGAGCCAAGTTGGCAAAACGAATGATGCAGAATTTCTAGTTTTTGTAAGTACTTTCAGCAGCGATACTCAAAACTTATGCCCGCAATTATGTGTTGCACTGTGTTATCAATCATTTCAAAGAAAAAATGTTCTTCCAAGTAATCATAAGAAGGATTTCCACGGAAATCATAAGAAGGATTTCCGTGGAAATCCCTTTTGCCATCATATCCGGTGTTGTTCGTGTTAAATACAAGAGTCAGAGAGTTGATACTGTTATCGTCCCGAAAATACACAAGAAATATAAAACAGATTAAATAAAGAACAGCACAAAAGGCAAAGATTATTTTTATTTATTTCAATTTCTTTTAATAAGAAATTTTAAATATTTCACTGACGCAATTTCGCATTAATTTCATAATGCATTAACACAGAGTCAATCAATTTAAATCGTAATTTGTTTGGCACCAAAATGAAACAATTTATCAACCGAAATTCACTAAATCAAACGAAAATAATCCTTTTTAGTGACTGTCGCCATCTACAGCTCATCAGTGTAGCCAATAAAAGACGTCAAACCATCTGCAGATCAAGTCACACACAAACTGAATCGAATCGCTTCTCTCAGTATGAAAATGTGTCGAACAAACGATTCGAAGTTTGATGACTAAATCACGGCTAACACTATTTACATTCGGTAACCAAACAAATGCGATTTTTATGATTTTCTGTGTTCAAAGCATGCCTCCATGAGGTATCCCGTGCTTTGAAAAAATACAGACGATGATCCATTGAAATGAAATCAGTCACTAAAAGGAAGAACCAAATGTGCTGTGCAATAGCATTAGACTGTTTAGTTCGCTAAAAAATGCTAATCACTGAATGAAACGGTTAGCGTGAGATTATTCAGTTTGAATTCTTCATTAGAAAAAAATAATGTAATTAGTAACAAAAAAACGATCGGAAATTCTCAATCAACGAATGAAACTGTAGACAGAAAATCCATCAAAACGGAACACCGTGAAATACTTAAAATGGCACATGCTATGCTTTAGCCCTATAGATTTCTTTTTAATGTAAATCTAAAGGATTGCTTTATTTTTCTTCCGTATCTATGGATTGAACGCAAAAGTCTCATTTCCATTCCAATCGTCCCATTTATTCACTTTGATTTCAAATTTCCGTGCAACAAAGTGCGGTGTTAATAGAGCAAATTTAGCCATCAGCCATTGTGTAACTCCATCTCCTACGTATTTCATTGAAATAGTAAAAATACTAACAAACGTCTCCAATATTGATCGACAATTTCAAAGCAAAGTTCCATACAAACGGAAAAGGAACAAGATAAAAGTTTCAAAAGCATTGCAAACTTTATGCGAATATATGAGAGTCTGGATTTACTGACTATATTAACATTTGCGCTTCCCCTTGTTGTTTCCGTGGCATTATCCATTGGTCTGGCTTTACTCTTCGTTATGGTCAATTGTATGGCCAAAACAAAAATGCAGTTTGAATACGTTGGGAAATGAGATTTTTTCAGGGATTCTTTTTTCATTAATTCACATATTTCCCTAGTATATAACGGGTTAACTGACTACATCATCACCGAAAAAACGCACCTTACAATTTCAATTTGATCGAATATGAATGGAAAATCCAAACATTCTCGAATCATTTCATCCTTATCATAACAAAAACAATAATCTAAACAGAGACGCCGGGTCAGCATTTCACTTCTCTCGTTTCAGTTGACGAAAAGTATTTCACAAACATTGACGAAAAGTATTTCAATTTTTCGGTTCATTAGTTTCATTGTAATGGATTGATTTACGTCGCACTGTACTTTGTGTTCCACTGAACAATGCACTTTTGCTTGTGTATTGATTTCATTTTATCACTTCCTCATTTTGCTTCGTTCTTGTTCTCGCGTAGACGGTGTATGCATCTATGAACAAATTTGCATTAGTTGTACTTGAAATTGCGACCCAAGATGGCTAGTGTTTATCGAAACAATTCAGCGATATGAACGATATAAAAATTGAAAGTGACAAAAAGGGCTTAAAAAGTAAAACAATTTGTTGTTTGATTTCATGGAAGTTGTGTCATTTTGTGCCCAGAAATAATACGAATAACACAGTGCAACACATGCGCTAGGGACTCAGTTTTGAGAATTGCTTGTGAAAGTACTTATCAAAACTAGATATTCTGCATCATTCGTTTTGCCAACTTGGCCCATATTTTTAGTTTATGAAATTATGCATTTTAGGCTCAAACTGGATTTTGAGCACTTTTTTAATATTTTCACAAGGCTATTTCTCGGTAAACCGTATGGAATATTGTTTTTGTGTCTTCAGCAAAGTTGTAGGTATTGAATGGGAGAAAAAAAATGCAAAACACCATAACACGCAGCGTATCCAATTTTTTTGGCCACTATCTTCAGCAATTTTGTAGCCAACGTATAGCTTAACAACTTTGATCAACATACTAACCCAGAAAAATCATGTTCTATTCACCTTTTTGGCTCAAAATCACTCTTTGATAGCAAAAATGCCCATTTTTTACCATTTTTACTTTTTCGCAGGCCCATGTCTTGGACTGCGTAAAAGTATTGCATTTGACCCAAATTTTAAGACACCCCAAAAATATGATTTCTATCCGTTTTCGAGGCCGTATAACACGAAAAAATGGGTTTTAGAGCGATGTTTTGTGAGTCTGTTCCACATCGTACGTTGTACGTTGTACGCAAATTTTTTAATGTAATTTGTTAACACGATAGCTCAACGATCAGTCGAGATAAATGAGATCTGGTGATGGCAAATTTTGGGCTTGTTTAGACTTAGAAACCATTAGATTTTCACCCACTTCAGATATAGCCTAGGATAACTTAGCCTATGGCCAACCTTTGAAAATCCCTGAAAATTCATACTTTTCTATGGAAGATACCTAAAATAGCCCCCCTACATGGTTTTCATCATATCAAACTGCTATTATTTCATCAAAATATTGAGAATTAGAGAGCAAGATTATATCATTTTCCCATGATTTCAGTATCAAATTCGAATTTGTAGGTGAAAATATTGAAAATTTCCGAAATGGTCACACTTTGCGTACAAAATCGGTCATAGCTCACAAACTAACCACCTTATAAAGATTATTGGCAACTATATATCACTTAATTTTTTATGAAGAATCGATTTCCAGTTCAATCGACCGTATCTGAAGTCTCAATGGGGTCAAAAATGCAATTGTTCGCGGTGATATTTTCAACTCGCAATATTTTTTCCATTTGGAATAGAATTCTTGTGCATAAAGCTTGCAAAACGCATACGATTCAGAAATTTCATCTCGCAAACTCCAGTCTTTGTTATAAAATAACAGTGCTTTTTGAATAACATAATATTTATTTCTCTACGGCTTTGGTATCATTTCTACATTTTCGTTCCAAATCCCTTGGAAAATACCACTTTTGTATGAAAGTTAAAAGAAACGTTTGAATTCATTTTAATCCAACATTTGAGCATTTTTCCAAAAGCCGTGACGCGATAATTTCTAAATATCACTATTTTTGAAGGGCATTTTAATATTAACCCTCTAGTGCATACGTGAACTTATAAGGTTGGTTCATTTAAACCTTTCTATAATGCGAATCATTGATTATGTCACAAAATAATGTATGACAGTTTTCGTTGGAGAACACTAGCGCACA
>NW_022595648.1:0-1488 GCF_009176505.1 Sitodiplosis mosellana | reverse complement strand
TACGTACCATGGTTGCGTTGGTTTGTTCATGAACAATTGCAATAGCTTCAGTGTTAGTCAATGCAAGAATATACGGTATCGTATTTACTTTTCATCAATGAATAAAGTAAAAACGCTGGCATTCGCACAAATCTACGCATTCCCAAAAAAAATCTTAAGCGAATCTCATACGAAACCATGGCCGTACTTGATAACACTTTCCATAGAGAAAGAGACAGCTTCTCAACTTTTTTTTAATTTCAATGAATGTACATACGAAAATAAGTACCTAAAATCTGGGATACATAAAACAAAAACCAAAATTCTGTCACTGTCGCATTTTGCACCAACACAACCTTTATCTATGGGTGAAATTGAGAGTATTGTATGTTTCACAGACTTTATATTGGAAAAAGTCAACCTTTCTGATCTTGAAAATAGTAAACAATTCAGCGGCACCTGGGGACTAAGTGCAATGTGTCATACTTTCAACGTTTGAACTAACACAGACGCATACTTGTTACAGCAAACTATGTGCATGATTCTCTATTTCTCCAACCAGTCGCCAGGTGCCGCTTTATTGTTCTTGTTTGACGTTTCCTATCTATTTGTACAGACGATCAGAGAGGCTGGAAAAAGTATTTGTATTTGTACTTGTGTGAGTACTAGTGTGAGTAAGATAGAGTAGGTGTTCAAGCAGTGGGCAAATCTTCTAATAATTCATTTATTTTCAACTGATTAACGATAATTGTCTTTTGCAAAGTTGTATAGTTTGGGAAGACCAACAATTTATTGTCTCCAAAGTAGACTGAAACTGGATACTGGAGATTTTGCATTGACATTTCCGACTGTAAACATGACAACAATTCATATGCGTGTGCTGTCAAAGTCACTTTGTCATGCGTCATTCACATTAATACTTTGACTGATTGTGGTGAACAGTGGCGAGATTGGAAACGCCATACATTTTATATGCATTATTCGCTTGGGAATTATATTCATTTATTTTCTTTTATTGTTGATATTCGGGCTCTGCAAAGCCTAGGCTTCATCCACGATTTGTTTTTCAAAGAAATATTTTGAAAAAATCGTGAGTTTGCACTGTCAACACTTGTGTGGTTTTTCATATGATTTTGACTAGGGGAATCACTCACTTTCCAAATGGTGTGAATCTTACGAATCTTTTTTTTTTACTGAAATCCAATAATTGTGACTGACAGTTCTGTCGCCATTTTCAATTTGGATTCACGAGATTCATTAGATTCATCATATTCATGACGATTTGTTCACAGTAATGTGTTGAATCTGAGTGAATCTTTTGAATCTGTGTGTAAACATAAGAATATTGTTTGAATTTGGAAAAAGACTTCAATCATACAAACTGCATTGAATGATAAATTCCCCTAGGATTTTGAAGTCATCGAATATTGTCACCAGTTCACGCGTTCGATGAACTTGCGCCAAGTGTTAGTATAGTTCATTGCTGACGTTTTCCAATCCACCATACGT
>NW_022595647.1:0-12634 GCF_009176505.1 Sitodiplosis mosellana | reverse complement strand
GCACCAATTCTAATTTTAGTGGCACTAATTAGCACTAATTAAGCACTTATTTTCCACCGAAGGATTTTTCATTTTTCGAAAATTGTCGGGCTGGAGAGAATCGACCCGCACATTCATCTATGATGACATAAGAAAAATGAGTTGAATCGAAATCACGATCACAACGGGCTCGCATTAAATGGCCAGCAGTTAATAATGTGCATATAAGCACTCGGAATTGGTACAAGTAACTATAAGGGTGATATCGGATAGTATGTTTGAGAATGGGCAAATATAATTCATTAAAATCGATATAAATTTCTTAATACCTTAAACTTGGATAAATGAATTTTCCACCAGATTTCTCAGGGTAATAATTGCAGCATTGTTTGATGTTGTTGTCCAGTTTCGATGCACTATATGACTGTGCATACATTCGAAAAATTTCTCCCACTTTAAGTACACCGATAAGCCGTTTCGCTATTTCGTCGCAGGCATTGTTGGAATTAGCACAGACCAAAACAAATTTGTTGGATGAGCGCACAATTTCTTCTATTGTGGCTACCAAAGTGCCCGTTTTGCCAGTACCTTGAACAGAAATTTTTCTATAGATTACAAATTCGTACAAATCCCAACAAGCGCCTACACGCGCCTACAAGTCATAGACTAGATCTCAGAGGATATGTCGTCATCGCATACCTGCGGGACCGAATAATAAGTATGGAATTGAACCTTCTTTCATTTTTAAAATTGATGATACAGCAACCCGTTGTTCTTTGTTGAGGCCAGCCGATGTATTTCCACTAAATTTTTTAAAATATATTTTATCCGATTTTATCTAATATTTTATAAAAAACCAATATTGGTTTATCAATTATAATTGATATACCTGAATTTGTAGTCATTTGCCACTTGATTGAATTGAATACAATTCATATCATACTTTTTGTTTGCAATTAAATGAGAATGCAATTTGTTATGATGAAAATGTTCTAAAGCTGTGTGTTGAATTTCATATGTCAATGTATTGACTTTGAAGCATAGGTCGAAATTGTGATTACTGCAATATTTTTGAAGTTTCCCAATACATCCACCATATATATTCAGATAAATATAATCTTTGTCAGCATACTTTATGCGACCTGGTATTTCAATTTTGGGCCTGAATCCTGGAGAAGACTCCAATACAAACTTATCAACCTGAGATTCTTGAATTGCTTCATCCAAAAAAACCATGCTTTCCTATAAAAAAAATAATAATTTATTACTGTCTATTTTGGGAAATTTTGAATGGATGTTTAACTAGTTTTTGAATATAATTAAATTGCATAGTAAATTGCCGATTTTTTGACCGATTTACATGTTACTTGTTGTTACACAAAAAAAAACTTCTTACGACTTCTTACATCATTTTTAATTTTGAAAATATTTCCAATCCTATCGAAGATTACTTGCACCATCCGGCAATTGAATTCTTGTAAAGATAGTACTTCCGCCGCTTGTTCCATGTGTAATAAGCGACGATACCAGTGAAAATATTTTAAGCTATCTTCTCTAGTATCTACTTCACTTTCATTTTTGGCTGTTTTATTTTTACCTCTACCATTTTCAATTTTAAACATTTCTGGAGGGACTTCAAACCTGTTTATAGAAAAAATAAATACTTTTTTTCGCTTCTTTCATAGATTTTGGTCGATTTTGTTATGAAGTAATCATGTTTTGTTTCGGAGGCACCGGGAAGCACCCAAAAAAATTTTTAAGAGATATTGCGAGATATTGTATGAGAAGACTCCCCGTATTTTCGAAAAAAAAACATCACCGGGCCAAGCGGGGCCAAGCTCATTTGGATGGTTCATAATCGTTCATAATAGATCGTAATAGGTTCCTACTCGATAAAACTCGATAAAAAATAATGAAAAAAATTAAAACATTACCTTTTTAACGGTTGCAATTGCAATCGCCCAAAGCATCTCGTTTACGACTGATACGGAAACGATTGGCTTTTTGGGAATATTTGCAATCTGCTTAGCGCTAATCTTCGCGATCTTCGGGATTTTGCAATTTTTTGATATCATTGATCTAGCTTTCCGTAGCGGCTGAGTTGCTTTTCCTTTTTGCCGCGATGTCTGTTTTTCATACACTTTTTTGGATTCTAGAAGATTTCGGATCAATTGATCTGATGCTTTTGTGGTTGGGGACTTTTTGATAACAGGGAGCGCAGGGAGAATCTCATTGTGTGGTAACATTTTTTGACGCTTTCTTTCGGGACTACCTGACCGACCTGACAAATTCGCATCTGTGATATCACCGATCTGAGATGATGGTTTAACTGTTGCTGACATAAGAGAATTCGATGTCGATGAGATGAGCACGGTGCTCTGGTTATTTATTTGCTGTTGTTGCTTGTATGGTGGCTGATTGATAGCTCCACTCATTCGGAATTGTGATGTCATGTTTTGATACATGTCTGGCGCTGGTGTCGGTTGCAAATTTGGACCACTTTGCATATACGGGGCATTGTATGGTGCTGAAAGGAAGGCAATTTTTAAATTAAGTTAAAACAGTCAATTTGTGCAATTAAAAGTTCTGTTCAATGAAGAAAAAATCAAACCTTTGAATTTGTTTGGAAATAAATTCGTACCTGCATTTCCACCTCCATAATGAGCCGAAGCGATGTATCTCTCGTAATGACCGTATTGAGATGGCATCGGCGACGAATCGTACAGAACGGCTGGAGGTGATGGAATTGCTGACATACCGCCAAACTGTGACGGTTGGTAATATGGTTGAGGTGCCGTTTGAATGCCTTGTTGCATGGGTGGTGGCGATAGACTGAGACTCGATTGGTGCATTGGTGGTTGGTTTGGTTTCACTTTGCATACATTAGCCGTGGCTGATAATGGGTCAACGTTGTGTTTTAAGTCGGCATTTGGGTGTGAATTATTGTTACCGCCGACCATATGCTGTGGGCTTGGATTGTAACCCACATTGTCGATTTCGGCATCCTGTCCGCCGGATTTTGTAAAATGATCGAGTGTGCTTGGATCTGGTCCAAATGAACTGGAATACGATGATAAACCAGATTGGTGCAATTGTTGTTGTGAATGCGTAAACTGGTGTATGTGCTGTTGATGTTGGGTCGAAACAAATGTCGACGACAAATGAGAATCGTCATTATTTCCCGAATTGCTTAAATTGTTGCCATGCTCAATTACGGGTGGCATCGTTGGTACCGTTTCCCACACCTTTTTAACACTGGTAATTTTCTTGCTGAGATCGGCAATTGATGGTGAAATCGTGTTTTGACCACTGGCAAAGGAATGAATGGCTGTTGAATGTGATGGTGGTATGCACAAACCACCCTTTGAAGTTTTCTCACCTGAAAATTTCCGAAAATGATTAGTAAATTTTCGAATTGAAACGGCAGCTCGCGGCAGCTTTGAGACAAGAGCGGACAAGAGTTCTTCATTTCAGACAACTTACTTGATTGTGTATCGTTTAAAATTTCCGATCCGAATGTGAACGCTGAAGTAAGATCTTTCTCGTATTCGGCATCGGATTTGGGGAATGACGTGGTTTGTAGAGCCGACGATATCACATCGGTTTGTGATGGATGTGAGCGTTGCACTTGCGATTGCATCTAAACATGAAAATACAACAAAATTTAGAAATAACTCACACATTTTCATGGGAAGATGAATATAGAACACGATAGAACAGGAAATATTGTTATTTACCTGTTGTTGAGAGTCGAGCATATTTTGGAAGCTACCGCTCGATGCATTCTTGAACACGTCATCAGCTTTTTTGTCGAGATGAGGATGATGACCGCCCAAATTTTTTGACTGTACTTGATCGTATTGATTTACACCATTTAGTTGCGATTGTTGCGATGAATTTTGGATTTGTTGTTGATTTGATGAAGTTTGGCGTTTGATTGGGCCAGGCATCGTTTTGAAGTTCGTATTTTCGAAAATGATCGTGGACATTTCGGTCGTTGAATCAGCTTGATTGTCAAAGTCTTGGCTCAGCTTATCAATCGATTGGATACTGCTGCTGGAACGTTGAGTGATATCGGATTCATAAGCATCGCCCATGTGAGCTATGTCACTCTTGTTCCATGTATTTGATGAACATGAACCGGTGCGATCGCGTCGCTGTTTCACAAATCTTGGTGCCATTTTATTCGGTTGCTGTGCACGATTTGCTGGATTTCCACTACCCACAACACCTAATGGTGCGTTTACCTTTGAGCAGAAAAGAATTTTATTTAGTTAGTTTCAAGTCAAAGTGACAAGAGATACGTTTTTATTTTCGATTGCTTACCGGTTGTTGAGATAGACTGATGTTTGATGTTGGTTTTACGTTACCTCCCACTGGCTTGGCCGGAATAGATTGGCTCACCGGTTTAGATGTCGTTTGAGCATTGATCTGTGGCTTGCCGCGATTTACTGGCGCTGTATTGCCACGTGTGCTGTGCGCATAGTTTGAATCATCCTTTTTAGCGACAACAGTTTTGTCTGGTTTACTTCCAACGGCCGCTTGATTTCCACCACTATAAATACGATGAAAAATTATTATTGATGTGAAAGGTTTTAACATTAAAAATACGAAAACGGATTCATTTCTAAAGGTCAGTACGGGTCAGTACGGGTCAGTACGAAACGGTACAAAAAGCTTAAATTACATGGGCTGCTGTTTATCTCCTGAGAATGGTGGAGACTTTTCAGTGCGTTGAAGTTGTGGTGGTTGAGTCGGGATAGGGGCTGGTTTTGAAGCATCGTCCGATTTTACTATTGTTTGAGATTCAACTTTTTGACCAGTGGAATCCTTGCGTTGAGGAGCTTGTGATGAGCCGCCGAATGCTGGTTTTGCTGGCTGCGTCTTCTTATCGTCAGACTTCAACACTTTTCCGTCTAGAAAATTAAAACATATTTATTAGATGTAAAATTATATACAGAGAGATATATTTCAAATCTACTCAACGGCTAATTTCAAAAGTAATTGATTGATGTTGAGAAAAATGGCCTAAATAACCGTAAATAACATACCCGATGAGTCAGTTGTATGCGTAGCATTTTCATCAGCGGATTGAGACTCACTTTTCTTGCTTACTGGCTCTTCAGTTGTTGTTTCTGGTTTCAATTCAGCTTTTTCGTCAGTTGGTCCAAATGGACTTTTTGCATTTAGTGGCCCATAATTGTACGTATCCTTTGAATGTCCACTTCCATAGCAACGACCAATTTTGGCTGTAACACCTGATTTGTCGTCCAATTTCTTTTCAGTGCTGGTGCCGCCGCTTGGCTCATTTCCCAACACACTTTCCAATGGTATTTTGTTGGTTTCACTTGTCTTTGCCGTTACACTTGACGAATCGCTCAAAACTTCGATCGATTTACGTGCAATTTCTGGTGTATTTGGAACACTATCGCTCCATGAATTCGGTGCTTCGATCATACTTGGCCAAGTGATAAATTGTTTGGTGACATCTTCTTGTGATTGATTCAATGATATAATGGATGTATTGCCGGTCGAATGCGTTGACAATTCGCGTTCTTCGGATTTTTCTTTGTCCGAACGGCTATCGATTGAAACCTTACGCACACGCTGTAAAATCTGTTTCGGTTGAATGTCATTTTTGGCCGATGTACTTGATGTGCTCGAAATTTGTCGCTGTGGTTGTTTAAAGTCGATTTCCATTTCATCAGCCCATGATCCAATCTTGTCTTTAAATTCTGGTTGCGATGAATCGGATGTGCTGCGAGCCAAATGCGCCGTTCGTTCACCAACTGAGCTATGGCTAATCGATTCACGACCACTGCTAACACGATCATCATCTTCCGATTCGCATTGTCCAGACGAACTCTTCGAATGGGTTGAGTATGCTCCGCTGGCATTGCCCTCTGAATATGCCGGTTTGTCTCTGATATCGTCAACATTACGTTTCATACCGTGCGGTGCTTGCATCGACTGATTTGTTCGCGCGGACCTGGTCGATGTGGCCCCGATGATTCACCACATTTGTATGGATATCGGTCTTGTTGATCGCACTGTTTCTGGAAGCGTGGTGGCAAATTCGATTGGTATGATTTGTTGAAGAATGCATCACCGCTGGCAATGGGTGCGCCTCGATCCCGTGATCGGTCGCCAATGTCACGATCGAATTTCGGTTCATAACGATTTCCATACTCGCGCGGTTCCTTGCCATTTTTACTTTTACCATCATCTGAACGATATATGTCATTTGTTCGTCTTTCATTCGCTTCACCCTTGCCATATGCTGGCGCAGACGATGAAGCATTCGATTCGTTTTCATTTTCACCGGACAATTCTTTATTTTTGTTAATTTTCTGTTCCAATTCTTGAAGTTTTTTAGCCGCAGCTAATCGTCGTTCATTTGCTTGTCGCTCTTCTTCTTCTTTGCGTTGTTTAACGCGTTCCAATAGTTCAGCATCGAAGTCAATTCGGGAAACAGATTCATTCATGGATGCTTCCTTAACGCCAGTGTTGTCGAGCAAATCATCTTTGTCATCACTACTGAATGACTTTGAATTTGAATCATCGTCGCTGCCATCAAGTAATTCGAGTAATTTGGCGTAATCGACTTTCTGCAAAATTGAATGAGCAATGCATTAAAATCAAATGATCATCATGCGTCATCATGGGTTGAATTCGATCGAATTCGATAACTGTCTATAACATTCAAGCACTAATGTCTCGCAAAAATGTCAGTCAAATCAAAATATACCTTGGTCGCAGCGCGACGGCCAGATCCTTCACATTTTGGTGGTGATGTGAAACTATCGTCGTTGAAGTTATCCTCATCGAATGAGTCCTTGCTATCGCTGCCCTTCTTCTGCAAAACCGAACAGTTAATATCGGTTAATATGATATGATTTTCGATGATTTTATTCATCACGATTCATCAAGAGTGACTTCAAAGAGAAACAAACCTTCTTGCCGAAGCTGACTTTTGATTGTAACTTCGGTGCCACGGGTACCATGACAACTGGCTGAATTGTTAACTTTGATGTCACCCATTGAGCACATTTTTGGTTATTTTGTCCACTATATTGAGCGGGAACTTCATATTGCCGCGCTTTTGTGCGAATACCTGCGCGTAAACTTTTTAAATGATTTTCTTTGTGTTTTTTGATTTCGTGCAACTCTATGCACCGATACGCGCACATTAGTCCTGGAGGACATTTCACATTGCAACTAAAACGTAGCTTTTTCATTATTTCCAAACGCTCTTCTTTTGCGTCATTTGTCAACTGAACTTTTCGTTTTTTTTTATTTGTTTTGGAATTCATTTTTCACTAATTATGACTGAACTAATAACTAATTCCGACTTATTCTACAGCGGTCTACCGCTGTCTACAGCTATTTATTTCGATTTATTTCGATTTATTTTGCAAATTATTTGTACTGTTTTGTTTTTAGCGGTCTTAAGATGTGTTTTGTAGTGTGTTTTTCCCGGTTTTTCCGTATTTTACTTCAAAAACACGTGTGAACAAATGTCCGCAAATGTCATCGAATGTCATATTGTACCGTATTGTACGATATTGTAGGAGATTGTAGCGGATTGTAGGTTGGACTAATTAAATACTCGCTTAAATATGTATTGGAGCGCATATTTACGCGTATTTAAGCGTATTTAAGCGTATTTAAGACAAGTTTTTGAATATGACGGTCGATGACGGTATCGGACGGCATATGATCGAACTTGATATTTCTTTTCGTTTTTTCCGGTTTTTTCTTCACTATATTCTTCGATATTCTTCATATCGGTTCATATAGAAAAATATTAAGGAATAAAACGACGTAAAACGAATTACACGGAATTACATACGCGTACATACGTAATCCAAAAATGATTTTTTCGAGTACTTCCCATCGCTTCCCATCGCTTCGCATACAAAAGTCTCAATCGCATTAGTTTCTTTTTTTATTTATTCAAAATTCAATGGTACGTCAAATATTAAATATATATTAATCGAACAAGACCAGATTGGATCAGGTGATTTCGGGTGATTTATTACGATTTATTGTGCGTCTTTGTGCGTCGCCCGGCGTCGTCTGCAGCTCGCTGAGCGCTAGACAGATGGGTATACCTCCAATAAATCGCCTTCTTTCATTTGCAGACCGTTCGGTGTTTGGTTTCCGTCGACCCATTCTCCGCTGTACGAAAAGCGAAAGCGAACCTCTCCCAATGAATGACCCTAAGCGCGTAACAGAGAAAAACCGATAAAAACGCATAAAAATCAAGATAAAAATAGAATGTAATGCAGTGCTGCACCGGACAGCACTGTTGTAATGCGTTTTAATGAAATGTTTTGAGCTATTCTGACCTAATTTTGTCGAATTTTGTAGGACTTACTGCATATTTGCAATAGCTTTCCATAAGCTTCGCCAAACAAGCGCCTTTGTTCATCTTGAATTGGATGACGCGATTGTCGAGACCACGCACGTTCAAAATAATTTTGTCTTCCATGTCGACCGAGATTATTCGGGTTTGTTTAAAACCGTTTAAAAAACACAAAATCCGACGAAATCGTTTATTTCTTAGTACGTCTTTGTATTGCTTACCGTCGCTTACGATCGCTTAGTATATTTCGGTATATCAATCGATATCAATAGTTCCGAATAGTTCATCAATTCAAAATCGTTCAAAATGGTTTGACAGAAGACAATATCGGACAATATATCGCTATATATAGTCGTATATAGTATTGACCGGTATTGACCGGTGTTGAGTTGAGTCGACTTGAGTCGACTTGAGTATTGAGCGGTATTGAGTACCTAAGCATTAAAGTATGCAATGTAATTCGTATTTCGCCCGATTTCACAATATATGGAACTGTATTTCGCTGTATGGAACTAGACATGGAAATTCAAACTAAAAATACATAATTTTGTCGAATTTTGTTCCGTTTTGTTCACCAAATTTGCAATCGTTATAGACGGTTATAGATTCAGTAAAATTTGGTAAAATTTTATTTCGTTTGATTGAATGAAAGGGGTTTAGAACGGGGAGAAGAAACAAGGAGTTTAGCTCCGATTAGCTCTAGATAGAGTAACTTTATTTATTTATTTTCATTTAATTTCGTTTAATTTATTTATCAACACCGCCCAAAACGGCCCAAAATACTGGCTGAATAATCTAACAGCTGCATCGAGCTGCATTACATTATAAGTTGCGTAAATATAGTTCTCGACTATGCAAAAGTCTGCAAAAGTCACCTTAAATCATGAGCTAATGATCAAACAAGAGAATGCTTAATAGAAGCCGATTGTCAACGGCGGTCAACGGCGGTCAACGGTCTAAGATAATCTAACTACACGTGTAAAAAGATAGACTAACTGGAGCGTTGAACATTATAGTGTCGACCTCAATGACTGCAAAAGTCGTCGTACAATTTATCAAATATGTGGTAAATTGAAGAGAAGTTTTACGTCTAATCTAATAAAGTTCCTGTTGGTTGATCTGAATGAAAAATAGATCTAGCGAGCTATTAATATCGATTAATATACTTTCGTATACTTTAGTCCAGACTATATAGTACGATATAGTATTAATAAAATCAGTCTTATTTATGCGAATTTATGATGAACTGTGATGAATATAACAAAAATAAGTCAAGTGCTTGTAAAATTTGAGACTTAGTTTGAAATCTAGTTTGAAGCACATTCGAATGTTTGTTTGTTGTTTTCTTTTCTTAATACGAATACCGACGAATACACGCGAATACATTTCTCGTTCCGTCTCATTCATTTCTGAATATATTTTCTTATTGTTTCTTATATACTTTAGCCTATTCCTGAGTCAATTCCGGTCTATTCCGGTCTATTCACTCAGCTTTTTACAATAAACCTAGCAATAAGCCCACGGATAAGTCGGGATAATTAGACGTAAATAGATAGATATAACGAGATCGAACGAGATGTACAAAACCAAACTTAATTAATTTGCAATATGAATATTTAGGAAAATGTTGCCGAATGTTTTAACTATTGCCGGTTGGATTCGATTGGATTGTTGATTCGTGTTGATCGGTTAGGTATTGATTGGCTCGTATTGGCTTAGCGATTAGCGGCCGTTAGCGGCGATTGGCTCGCCGCGAGTTTCTATTTCTCCTTGAAAATCGCATCAGTAATTGGTTATTTTTAATCTCGATATTGAGACGTGTCTGACCTTGGATATTTTCCCAAGGGAAAGGGACAACTACGACATGCTCCTCGTTTGCTCCGACTGATGTTGAGATCGGTAAACTGTTCCCAGATACCGCAGCTACGTTTCGTGAATGCGTTGGAATGGCGTTTTCTGCGTTTTCCTGCAGCCAATTTTGCAAAATTTCAATTGCATTTGATACAGCCGTCATACTGTGATTTCGGCTGGCACCCAAATCAACAAACAACCGAATTGTTTGCGCAATGGGTGTCCGGCATGTGGGGCATAATTCATTCCTGTAATAAAAGAACGTAAGAGACGGTAAGAGCGGGTAAGAGAAAATCAACTATATTGCAAAAAGCCAAGTCGAGCCAAGTTACAACAAAACCAAGCAACGCCAAGCAAAGGCGAGCGAAGGCGAGCAAAGGTAAAATCGAGTAAAATTCACTTTCGACCGTTCCACACAATTGGTGGCTAGATCGGGCTAGATTGGCGGTGGCGATGCCATATAATACCGAGCCATACAATACGATACAATAAGGTAATGTCGGGTCAGTTGGGACCGGTTGGGACAGTGACATATCTCCGTAATTTGAGAGTGGAAGTTAAACGAAGTTAAATATCATTTTTGTTGTGTTCATGGCACGCCAAACGACGCCAAAATTTTGTTGGGGTTGCATGCACCGGCATGCACTTGGTACGTGCGGGTACGTGTTCAAAAAGTTAGACTCAAGGCGTTAAAATCGGTTAAAATTAACTCATAACCGAAAAGGAGTTAAAATAAACCCTTTTTAGCGCTTTTTAGTGTCAAATGGTGGAAATCGGTGGAAATAGTGAGCTATCTCAAAAAAATTGTTATCGAGGTATCACATTTCATCGTAAATGAATAAACATACAATCGCACACAATATGAGGTTAAAACCTGTTAAAACACTTGGATATTTTTATATTCTTTCCGATTCTTTCGCTTATTTTCAAGATTATATGTCGTTTTCGGTCGTTTTATGCGGTTTTATGTCGTTTTATGTAGTGTCCCAACTGACCCGACTACTTTTCTTTTTGCAAAAAAATGGTACTTGAAAAAATTGACATAATTTTTTTTTCTGATAGCACCGGATAGCACAATCGGGGTACTTTCTTCGGCAGAAAGTTAGCTTTGAAGGTTACCTTTCCCGACCTTTCCCGACCTTTCCAACCGTTTCCAACGACACCCTAAATTCTAGAAAATTTCAACCTAACTTAAAGTTCTGGCTTCCAAAGCTAGCCTGTCCCGGCCTGTCCCAACTGACCCGAACTGACCCGACAATACCGGACAATACCTTATACAGTAGAATACGGTAGAATATACCGGAATATACATAACCTCACTCGACCTCACTTACCGAATTTGTGAACGGCAGTTGTGATGGAAAACATGCCCGCATGTTAAGGCTTCGACGTGGTCATTTTCATCTATTTCAAATAACGATTTTATGCAAATGGGGCATGTGGCACGCATGATGTTGATTCTCGTTGATTCTAGTATTGATTTACGTTGATTTATTGTGAATAAGTGAAAACAAATCGAAAAAAATTAATAGCTTGCGATAGCGGGCTTATGCCGAAAAAAACGAAACACTTGAAGAAAATCGAAGAAAATATCGGCAACTATACCTGTGATGAGACGTGATAAGATGTCTGATCGTGTCTGACGGTGTCTGATGCTTAGAAAATAGCTAAGAAAATCGACGAAAATAGTGATGGTTTTTAACGGTTTTTAATGCTATGAAAATCGGTGAAAATATTGCTGTGATCGGCTGTGATTCGTACCCGTAAAAACGAAACTAAAAACTGAGAATACACGTTTTTTGTGTCATCTCCGGTCATCTCAGTTAACGTCGAATGTATTTAACAGTATTTAATGCGATTTAATGCCATACGATGCGATACCGTACGATACGATGCCCAATCGTGCCCGACGATGCCATCGGTGAAGTACTTCTTTTCGCCCGTTTTCGCCCGTTTTCGCCCGTTTTCGCCGGTTTTCGCCGCTTTTCGCTACTATGTATATCGATGTAAATACGTGTAAACCGGTGTAAACGCATGTAAATATGTAATTCATTGCATACTTAAGTTGAATAGTAGTAATTAAACTGAATTGAACTTGAAATACCGTGAAATACATTCAAAAACGTAAATACACCTACAACAATGATACCATATCGTACCATATGATACGGTATGATACAATACCAAATTACGCCAAATTTCATTTTATTTCATTCGATTTCATTTATTGACATCGCCAAAGAACTGGCTGAATGAATATTTTTGCCGAGTTTTGCAGGAAAACGACTCCAAGAGGCGTGAAAAACCTGATCTTTTAAATTTTATACAATATAATGCGATATAATGTAAAAAAATCATTGACAAAATAAGTTTCCATTATAAAAAAAACGGGTAAAACAAAAACCTCCCCAAAAATTACTAAAACCTCCCCAAAAA
>NW_022595646.1:0-2839 GCF_009176505.1 Sitodiplosis mosellana | reverse complement strand
AATGCCTGCACTAGATGCTGCATTCCACGACCCAACTGCATGGCATGAACCAGACAAATTCCGAGCGGAACGATTTTTAGATGCATCAGGGAAATTGTGCTTGAGCAAAGATATTTCATTGCCATTTGGAGCTGGCAAACGTCTCTGCGCTGGCGAGACATTTGCACGTAATATGCTATTTCTATTCACAACTGCATTCTTGCAAGCGTTCAGCGTTCGTATGCCCGATGGCGTGAGACCATATAAATTCAATGAAAACCTTACCGGTACGATTCGCACGACACCGGATCATTGGCTTGCAGTCACACCACGTTAGAGACACCGATAAATTATTTTTTTATTACATCGCATTACAAGTGGATTCTCTTTTTTTCCACCCACGTGTATTCTCTAATGGCTTGAAATGTGTGCTTACCTTTCGAATGTGGCAAAGTTTAGTTAACTTACAATTGTAAGTCAGACTCCAATGGACATAGGTGTTTTATTCATTAATATTGCACAAGTTTGCACTATTTCGAGGCAGGTCGATGATAAAGAAAGATTGATGTGCATTGTGCAGCGAAGGCATAAGCCATTGAGAATCACGTGGTTCAATCAATGTAATTCGAAGTAAAGCTATTTATTTTGATTAAGACGTCTATAAAGTTTGACGTCTGCGTTTCATACCTTTTTGAGCCTTCAATACGGATAAGAAAATGAAATATGAGCTATTAATAAACCCATTGACTATTGCTCGTTGGAAATTCAAGCACAAAATATTTATACTTTTTCAATGTGTTTTTATAAAAAAAAAATTGTGTTGTGCATTCTACAATATTCAGTTTTGAGATTTTACGAAATTACCAATATATTTAAATTGATATTTTAGCTCTTTTAGTAGCTTCTATCACTATCAGTCACCAATAGAATAGACAATGTATGTGTGAATATATTACGAAGTGATACCAACAGCATAATAAAGAACTAATCAAACAACAATGAGCGTTTCCCTCGCCAAACAACTGTATCGTTAGTTTTCTCGCAATTATTGTTCGGTTAAACGTCGGAAAATCAAATAGTAAGAGCAGGACGTCCTGATAATCTGCACAAAATCATATGTATTAGATATACTCACACCAGTAAGAAGTAAATTAAAATTTTATACCTTTCCATAAACCTCCACGGTACAGTAAACATATTGATTCCGGTGAATTGTATGGATTTAAACCATGGATTTCCCAAGATCTAGCGAATAATCGAACCAATCCGAAGCATAGACAAGTAGACCAATATCATAAATTCGTTTTGTGATGACAGTTGCAAAGTAGCAGAAAGAAAATGACCAGAATAAGCCACAGATTGTGCTATCTGTATGCAGCATGAACATCATAGGGTCAAATGGTGACTAGAATAAAAGGTAAACTCAGTTACGTAAGAAGTAAGGAAATAAAAGGGAGAAATACTCACATGCTCAGTATTATACATGATCAGAGCCAGAAAAAGCACACTGCATGGAAGCAATATAAATATTGTTCCACTGCTTATGTTGGCAACTATACCAAAAATTCTGAAAATGATTGCACAAAGTAGACTGAAACTGGATACTGGAGATTTTGCATTGACGTTTCCGACTGTGAACATGACATCAATTCATATGCGTGTGCTGTCAAAGTCACTTTGTCATGCGTCATTCACATTAATGCTTTGACTGATTGTGGTGAATAGTGGTGAGATTGGAAACGCCATACATTTTACATACATTATTTGCTTGGGAATTATATTTATTTATTTTCATTTATTGTTGATATTCGGGCTCTGCAAAGCCTAGGCTTCATCCACGATTTGTTATTCAAAGAAATATTTTGAAAAAATCGTGAGTTTGCACTGTCAACACTTGTGTGGTTTTTCATATGATTTTGAAGTCATCGAATATTGTCACCCGTTCACACATTCGATGAACTTGCTACACCAAGTGTTAGTATAGTTCATTGCTGACGTTTTCCAATCCACCATACGTATTTATATGTGAGTGTGTACATCAAAATGTCAAAGTTGTCAAGAATCCAACCGTTTTCGTCGTTCTTTGAATTGGTGAATTAATTTATTAATGGTGAAAAAAATCTGCCGATATTAAATCTGCTACTTACTCATACACTTTGCGCTGATTGACTTGGTTGGTTCAGTCAAATGATAGGAATAAAGTCCGACTTCGCTCATGATCCATTGATTAAATTCAAGTACATTGAATTTCGTCATTTTATTCTTTTTTGCCTTGACTCTGATTGGCACGCACTGAAACTGAATATTTTGATGAATAAAAGCTAACACTTGAAGTAATTTTGTATCAATAACGAACCCATAACTGATAAATGATGAAGAACTACCGGGAATCGGTCTATTTATACCTTTAGCCGACTTACTAAAATATTAAATACCCACATGAACATTGAATTACAATTAGACAATTATTGAGTGTTCTGGGTAGAAAGCAGCGAATATATGCCATGCGAATTCTTAGAAAAGTTTGCAGAGATCGTGTCACATCACAATTGATTAACAAACAATGGGGCAATTTCACATCCTAATTACTTATTCCTTAAACACAACAATCGGTATTGCTGAGAATACTTCCATATGGACGAATAGAATACGTGGGTTTCTATTTATATTTCGGGAATAAGGTTCTCCTAGTATTTTCCGATGCAAATTTTTGGGTCAGTCGAAAAGTTTGACATTTTTTAAGATAAGTTTCTTCAGACGTCAATTGTCAATTCACTATGCATCATGGTTTTTCGTTTACAAAAAGTTTTTTTTTGAAAAGTTCAACTCGATGAAAAAATGGAATTGTCTCGAGAAAATT
>NW_022595645.1:0-1767 GCF_009176505.1 Sitodiplosis mosellana | reverse complement strand
TTTTTTTCAATTGTCCGAACGAACGAACGAACAAAACAGATTTTTTTATGTTGACGAACGAACGAACGGACGTTCGGAGCCAACACTAAGGATAGGTTACTGCTCGGATTTTGTAGCCCCATAGATTCCCTTTCCAACGGTACCATAGGTTTGGCAATGTGTCAACTACTTCACAGTTGGATTTTAGTTGGCGCTAACCCTTTTTTTTCGATTTTTTCAATTTTTCCAAAAATTCACACTGGGTTAACTCAGAAAGGCGGGCCACTTTTAGGCCTGAGATTTTGGTTTTCTCTTTTTCTATCGGAAACAAGACTCCAAGCCAATTTTCAGCCAATTCGGCGACCTCACATTGCAACTCTTCCCTGATTTCGTGTGGAATGGCCGTTATAATAATAGTTGTGCCCAATAAACTGTTTGAGGTCGGTGTGATGCTATAGCATATGTTTTAATATATTCAGAATAGCCTATTCTGTATACCAGCTCATTTTCAACCGGTATGAAAACAGTGCAGGCAACACAAAAGAAATGATTAACGCGCATGATGCGCACATCCATTTCGACGACATTCTTTTACTGCAACACCACATTCTAGATTTTCTGGTCTTTAGAAGATCATCATATCAATACCACCGTATTGTCTTTACTGCGTTAAATAAAATATGAAGCATTAGCTGACGCGTGTGCTCAACGCATTCATAGTTCAAATGGATAAACGCAAAGGTATATGTTTTAACTTATATCAACAAACATTTACATATACCTGCGGTAAACGATGAACCATCTCTAGAAAAAGGTCTACCTCACTTTTAACGCAAATTAATGAAATCATACTCCACTCGTTCACTTATGCGGAACCGCTTATTGTATAAAAGAAAATGTGATTGATGCTTAATCGAATTTAACAAAAATGTAGAAACGCCGAATCACACTAATTTTGCGGTTCGAGTCGATAAATGAGTTGATTCTCTTTCCAAATTGATCCATTTCATCGAAGTGCTATGATGCATTTGGACGTTATAATATCGATATCACGATGAGTTGAAGAGTATCCATCGCACTAGTTTTTCGGTTCGAGTCGATAAATGAGCTGATTCTCTTTCACATAGCGGCGAAGCGTTGGACTCAAGAGGCGCGCAGTGTTGTAAGTACCTAAGTATTGTTCGTACTTTGCCGTACTTTGCGATTGACGTTTTAAATAAACAATGAAAATCAATGAATCAACAAAGAGCAACAAAAGAGCAACAAGTTTGTTTTCGAATATAATGTTTTCGAATATAATGCAATTCAACGAACAAAACCGATTTGTGTAATAAAATATTTGAATTTTTTTGATTCTCGATAATTCATATGCAATATAAAAAGAATTACATTGGTAATCCCGAACTTTTCCATACCGTTGGCCTGCGTTGTCCGTAGGTACTTTTGGTTATTTTCGGCGAAAATATAATAATGAAAATAAAGTGAAAAACCGGTCACTTTAACTAAAACTTCGACAATTTTGTATGAGAGGTATCCATAAACCCAAGCTGACGACATTTCAGTACAAACATCATTTGGGCGCTCGCAGCGCCACGAACTCTCGTATCATTTTGTATTGACCTTTTGATAGTTCATGAGTTCGCCGTAGACTTCGTCAAAACGTGTCGTCACCTTGCATAAACCGTAAACTGGCTTTAAACTTTCTGAGGTTTCATTTTTTGGAGTGTTGTTGAACGACAATAAGAACAGTGGCCACATGGAAGCCAACATGAGACGGCCTCTCACTGA
>NW_022595644.1:0-1062 GCF_009176505.1 Sitodiplosis mosellana | reverse complement strand
TCCAGATTCTGATTATCTCAACTATTTTTTGAGTTATCGTGTTAACACACACCAAGGACGACGAAGACAAAGACCACGACACACAAACGGGAAAGTGTTTCATGAGTTTTCATGATAATTTAAACCAATTTTGCGAGAAAAAAAATTCGGGACCAATTCCCTTAACAAAGTGCACGGAAAAATAAAATATCCAACATTACCATTGTTGGCAGCATGTTGAATCTATTCCAATTGTTCTTCAATATTAATTTGATTTCTTTTACCGATAAAAAGTTTGGCGACATTATTGTGACCTGAAAAATAATACAGATCAATGAAAAAGATCAAAGCGGTATTTAATTTAGTCAGCAGTACCATGGTTAACAGCTAACTGACGAGGTGTTAGATTCTCAAGATTTCTAATATCAACTTTGGCTCCTTTTTTGATGAGTAGTTGAGCAAAATTCTTGTGACCTTAGAAATAATTTAGATCGATGAAAAAGATCAAATCAATCGTTTCTGTATTATGAACAAGCATTCAACATTACCACCGGATGCAGCTAAATGAAGAGGTGTATGATTATTATTGGTCATGACATCCATATTGGCGCCTTTGTTGAGGAGAACCTTGGCGACATTTTTGTGACCTAGAAAAAAAAATCGGATCGATGAAAGAGATCAAATCAATCTTTTATTTAATGAAAACAAGTATTCAACATTACCATTCAAAGCTGCAAAATGAAGTGCTGTGGTATTCAAATCATCTCCAATATCAGCGCTAGCTCCATTCTTGAGAAGCACATCAGCGACACCTCCGTGACCTAAAATAATACGGATCAATGAAAGAGATCGACGCGATATCTTATTTAGTCAACCTTACCATTGATAGCTGCCAAATGAAGAGGTGTCTGATGTATATAATTTTTAATATTAGGATCGTTTGCTTTACGGATGAGAACTTCAGCGACGCCCTTGTGACCTGAAAAATAATCCAGATCGATGAAAAAATTAAACCAATTTCCCATTTAGTGAAAAGAGTCAAGGCTGCATTGACGAAGTGTAGTAGACATCACACACAACTCT
>NW_022595643.1:0-1184 GCF_009176505.1 Sitodiplosis mosellana | reverse complement strand
CTTACTGAACTGCACTTTGTTTCATGTTCCGTGTTTAATGCTTTTTTTAAACTTTTAAATCGGGTAAGTTATTGACAATAAAACACAAACAAATTGCAAAATATTATTTGAAAAAATTTATTTTTTCTTATGTAACAAAATTTGATCCGGTATATTCACATTTCTGGCTGTTAATGAATAAAGATCATATTCAGAACTATCGCCAATAATCACAATGGATTAATACAATCCATAACCACCATATCCATAAAGACCAAACTGGCCTGGCCCACGGAAACCACCTATATTTGGATAAAATAAAATAAGCCAAATGAATTAAAATCGTATTTTTTTATAATAGAAATAAATTAGCCTAGGTTTGATTAAATGAATCGATCAATTCCTTTTTTCCATATGCGAATGTAAGTAATTGCGATTCGATAGCATCTTTTGTCCCGTTTGCAGCTCCTCAACAAAACCCGTCGTACAGAAAGCAGTGGTGCAGCCGTGCTGTTTGCACATCGGACTTTTTCGCATACACATCGTCCGTTCATCGTGTTTCTTATGTGCCGAATGCTCTCTAGTAGTTCATTCCATCACTGTAGCCATGCTTCGTACGGAACTCGGCTTTGAGCGTTCGGCGCATACATACACGCATACACGCGTGCGTCTGTGTGCTGATTTCGTTTGTATGAAACACGATGAACGACGATGTGTATGCGAAAAAGTCCGATGTGCAAACAGCACGGCTGCACCACTGCTTTCTGTGCGACGGATTTTGTTGAGTCCAGCTTATATTTGATAAAGTTTCATAACAGTTGTTCTATTGGAATTGGTCAGAAGTGCTAAATCGATTTAGATAAAAGCATTGAACAACTGTAAAAAACAAGAGAGCAGCCAGGCCGTTTCACGATATTCACCGTATTTTGTACACTTTACGATTATGATAAGAATAAATATTAAAATATTTGAAGTATCATACCGCCATAGCCTCTACCACCATAGCCTCCGAAACCACCTCCATATTCAGAGTAGCCAGAACCTGTGAATACATCAAATTAAATTTGAGCCAAAGTTTTTATGTAATGAATGAATAAAGTTACACCATTTGTTAGAATTGAAGAACAATGATTATGCAAATGTTGAACCATGTGTATTATACGAAATTCTTGGATTCAACCCATTTCATATATAGATAATCATAT
>NW_022595642.1:0-1210 GCF_009176505.1 Sitodiplosis mosellana | reverse complement strand
TATCACTTTTTTCTATTTCCACAGTTCCTAATCGTTGATGTGAATGGAGACGGTAAGAATAAAGCTCCATTTCTTTATCAAGTTGCACTCTCGGTTTTTTCGGTTTTTGTCATATCTACATTTCATTCTATTTTTTCTATGAAATCGAAGAGAGCCTCTGAATAGCGTAATATTCATTTCCCTATCACTTCGACACTCCTACGCGCTCTTGCGTGGAAAAGTTCATCTCACAGACACAAGACATTTTCTTTCGATTCACTTCACTGATCTACTATATATTTTTAACTTTCCGTAAACGAAAAAGACGAAAATGGAAATACAGCCCTGCATAGAGCTGCTGAGACTGGTAATTTTGAGCATTTATATTTTAAAAAAATGTATCGTTCAATTAATTCCATTGATCAAAATTATGTTTCAGGTAATGCGAAGGAAGCACAAAGACTCATCACTGAAGAAGCCAATTTCGATATCGGAAATGAGTTGAATCGGAAACCTCTTCACTTAGCTGCTATGAAAGGTAACGTTGAATATTCGTCTTCGTTAAATAAGAAATTGGTTTGATTTTTTCATCGATCTGTGTCATTTTTCAGGTCACAAGGATGTCGCGTAAATTGTCGAACGAACGAACGAACGTTCGAAGCCATCACTACGTGTAGAACGGCAACCATTGATTTGGGCTTGGAAACAGTCGATCCTGGACTTGCACCAGATGGATCGAAATGTAACGACGGAAAAATGTGCGTGAATCAAAAATGCGTGGCAATCGACCCAATCCATGTACAAGACAAAGTGGAAATGGGCGAAAATGACTGCAATGAACATGGAGTTTTTGAAAACACTGGACATTGTCATTGTGATAAGGAGTTCGCACCACCGTTCTGTGATTCACTAGGCTTTGGAGGAAGTATTTATTCGGGACCCGCTCTGAATCCATACGGCAACGTAAATGAATACACACATTTGAATCAGTCTGATAAGCAAAGTATAGATCCCATCACTGCAAACTCGTTCGACCAGCAATCAACAGACGCTGATGCACTCAAACATTGATACACATACACAAGTATATTTCATGTTGATTCCGCTTTCAGCGTAGTTCAGCTGAACAAATGAACTGGCAGCCGAACTCGCAAATGAGATAGGAATTTGAATGTATCAAATGTGATAAGAATACTATAATAGTCCATAAGCGTACAAATGAAATAAATGA
>NW_022595641.1:0-1710 GCF_009176505.1 Sitodiplosis mosellana | reverse complement strand
TTATTCGATTTCGAATTGAGCAATGATGACATGGAAATTATGCACACATTGAACATCAATTAACGATTTTTCCGATTCCAAAATGCACTCATTGACTAAATTATTGAAAGCATTCACCGAGATTTGGATATGTTGATGGTGTTTCCTTCTCCTTAATTTGCGTACATAGTTATTTTCGGTTATTCCTAATAGAAGGAGTTAAAATATCACTTTTGTGTGTGATTAAAAGTTTCAGAAATAAAATATCGCAAAGAAAAATAATTTTATAGTCGTGGCTTGGCTTAGTTTGGAGAACTCAAAGTTTGAATTCACTCAAATTATTTTGGTTTACATTATGTTTATGCATAACATTTTCGTGGTTAAAAGACAGACATATTATTTTTTGAATGAATTCCAAATTACAGTTCTAATTGCAGTTTCAAATACAAAAGAAAGTAATAAAATGTTTGACTTAACCTCTTATCACATTTGGGTTCCTAAAGTAACCAGATACGCCAGACGCTATAGCTATGAAACCACTGAATATTTTTACATTCTTGTTTGGAAACAAATGTAGGGAAATGAACTAGCTTTCATTTGATACTTTACAGGCTACAATCGGCTGGCTGAATGGAAAGTTTTTTCTGTTCATGTACTGCTGTAAAAAAAAATGCGAAATTATAGCAGAATTCCACATTTTTCCTCCTCTTATCTTGTGGGTTTGTTCATTCTTTTCAATTGTCAAATTAGGACTCGTAGGACCAAAACACATCAATTTAACTCTCTGCATCATTAGTTTTAGAAAATTTAATTTTTTCAAGCTTTTATAGTGATTTGACACTTTTGACTCTTTTTCGATTTTCTCGACAAATACGCAATTTTTCAAAAATCTAAGTATGAGGTCTTTCTCTATTTATCGTGGCACAAAACATATATTAAAATGATTCAAAAACAAAAAAATGTGAAAGCAGAAAATTTTCGCGCAATATTTATGCGATGCCGTATTCATGCGTTTTGGACACATTGTATCAAAAAGAATGGAAAATAGCCGAGTTTTGACGCTGAATTGAGCCAAAAATGGTAAGCAAATTGGTATATTTTCATTTGTTTCGCTGGAAAATAAAAGCCATTCACGATTGAATGCAGAATAGGGCATTTTTGAAGCAAAAAAAGTGTTTTTATGAAAACATCCTCTGAAGCAGGGTCATTTTTCGACCTTTTAGACCCATCAGACAGGATTGAGATATGTCTCAATCGATTTTTCGTCGAAAATTACCATAGGGGTATTGCAACGACCATAAAATATAAATTTTCATCAAGTTTATCAAGCTCTTTCCAAGTTTATGCATAGTGTCGAACCTTTGTTCAAGCTCTACCATCTAAATGTACAGTAAAATAATTACGGCCACGACGTAAGATGGCGTTTTTTCTGGTCAAAAAATTTGCAATATCCCTTTGAAAGTTACATGGAAATAGAATCATGACGGCCCATTATAGGTGGGTTTTAATGCCACAAATGTGATTTTGTAAGCAGATTTCGACCATTCGTTTGTTCTATAAAGAAAAGTCAGTTTCGGACCAAATTTATAGGTAAGCCGATGTAGAAAAGGTCGTTTTTTCATTATTTTGACGAAAAAATAGCAGTTTTTTCATATCAAAATGTCGTAAAAAGCCATTTTCAAGTGGGTAGACACAGTTTTCGACCGTACAAGTTTTGACGAATTTGTCCCA
>NW_022595640.1:0-2959 GCF_009176505.1 Sitodiplosis mosellana | reverse complement strand
TAATAAATAAACGCGTTTCAAATAACCAAGTTTTAATTTGAATCCAAACAGAACCGATAATCGATGCATAGAAGAATGCTTTGATTTAACGTTTAAAACACTGAAGCAAAATACTCGATCGAACATTATCGGTATTTTTTCAAAAAGGAGCTGAACAAATGTTTTAAAAAAAAATTTGGTGATGCTCGGCAAGACTTTGGTGGTGCTGGGCACCACCAAGCATCCGTCTGATTACGGGCCTGACTTACAACAGTAAATTTTTATCTAAATCAAATTTATTTGAATTTAATTGGTAAAAGGTATAATAACACCATCATCTCTTGGTTCTAACAGAAAAAAGTATCTTCTTCCACTGATGAGTTTATCCCAAAATTTCCACAGACGACTCGAATTCGGCGATTTAACTTTAAAGTAAATAATAAATTCAAAAATGAAAGCCGTTATACTTAGGTTTATAAAAACCGAGGCAAACAGAAAGGCAAAATAAAACTCGTTTACATTAATGCTGTGTACTTCCGAGTTTTGTTTTGAAAATTTTAGATAGAGTCTTATATCCTTTTGCCACTTTGAGACTAAGCCCGAAGCTACAATCCCCTTCAACATATTATTGAATTCATTTCGCTTTGGATAATCGGATCGAATCATGATTGTATTCGAGTAATGGCGAATGTTTTGTGATGGATCAAAGCAAAAGATGTTTTGATGCAGTGGCATCGCTTGGATATGGAGTCGTGAGGCAACAACAGCCAATTTATCATCAAATTCTAAACGATGTAAACATCGATCGATATCATTGCAAACTTCAAACGCATCCGATTGCTTCTGTGAAAACTGTTTCGAAAATTAAGTTCGTTTATGTGAAACTATGTAACGGATGAAATGGAAAAAAATGATACTTACTTTACTCTGTGTGTTCAAATAATTTATTACATGTAAATCGCCAGCTAAACGAAATCCACTGTGAACGATGCTTTCGACGGAATTAATTTGATTCTCAAATAGAGTACGAGGAAGGAAAATGATTAAGAATGCGCTGAAAATTTGAGTCAGCCAAAATGGAATGATTAGAAATTGGCCATAATAGAAACGCATAAGCGATCCTTTTGGTTTAAATGTTGAAGCAAACCCGACGAGAGTTTGAACTGATAGAATGGCACAGTAAAAAAAATCTTTCGGTCTTTGTTCAAATGTTGTCAGTAAAAATCCGCAGATGATTGTCATGATATACATAAGTGCGCCCCAGGTGTAGGTTGTAATGTCCTGTGGGATGTAGTATATATTCTTCCATCGGGGTATCGCCTTTGCATGACTCACACACCATGTTAGATCATCCTGCATATAAGGTACACTTGCAATAAAGCTCGTGAGATTCGGAAAATAGTCGGGACGAACACCACCAATGATCACATCAAATTTCCTGTGTGAATTTGAAGCAAATATGAATTTGAGATATGGATATATCGAAATATCGCTGAAATGGATTGAATGAGAGATAATCTGAAGCAAAAAATCGTTTTACTCTTGCTCTGTTGCCGAAATTTGTGCAATATTGTCCGTTCTACTCCAATTCAACTTCAGATCAAGTCGTTTTGCTACAGTTTTAAGGATTTGAACATCGATTCCACTCACAAATTCACGATTTGAATCAACATTTGTAAAAGGAGTAAACACAGTAGCTAACACATTTACTGTCGTGAAGCGGTTTTCCACCAAAGCAATAGAAGCCAAAAAGAAATTTAGCGAATAGGCAATTTGTAACCAGTTTTTTGTGTCCATTTTCGGATAAAAACCTATAGGAACTAAACTGAAATTGGTGGAAATTTTACGAATTCCATGTAATTGCTTTTTTATGATGTTTAACTTATATGCACAAGAGGATTGGAATTGAACAATGAAATTATCTTTCATCATAATTGCGCTCATTTGGAATGGGCTTCAATGAAAATGATTAGAAAATGCTCATTAAAAATGCGCGGAAGCATCAAAAATTCCAAGGAAAGAACGGAAATAAAAAAAAGCAACATTTTCTATTGATAATCAATGATCATTTATTGCTGATGAAGCTATTTAAGATTTAAAAATGTACATGTCTGAAAAACCAAATTTTTGCTCAATTTACTGTTAAATTTCATGGTTGCGTGCTGCTGTTAAAGAAATGCCGTCAAGATAGTAACTCGCAGTTCAATCAGTTTCGTCGTTCTTTCCAGTTTCATTTTGTAAATGGTATAACTACATTATCGTTTCTTGGCTCTAATAAAAAGTAGTATCTTTTTCCACAGATGAATTTATCCCAAAATTTCCAATACTTGGTTGAATAAGTCGAATTCGCTTTTTTATAGATGAAAAGTTCAACAAAAAACGTTGATATGGACAAGCCAAGGATTGGTATAAGAGTTTGGAATGCGTAAGCGAAATCGGCAAGACTCAAGCCTTTTCCTTCAGAATTCAATTCAACAGACACACGATAGACTCGCCGATGTTTTTGCCATTTGAAAAGTAGACCTGAAGTTACAATTCTTTTCAGCATGTCATCAAATTGGCGTTTCATTGGAAAATGATTTTGGATCATGAATGTGTTCAAGTAGCTGTTGATATTTTGTGATGGATCAAAGCAGAAGATCTTCTGTTGCAGTGGCATCGCTTGAATATGAAGTCGTGAAGTAGCAACCGCCAATTTGTCATCAAATTCCAAACGATGTAAACATTCATCGATGTCTTTACAAAATTCGAAATTGTGCAGTTGTTCCTTTGAAAACTGTTTGAACTTTTACTCAATGAAGCAGCGGACTTGTCAGCACACTCATGGATTTAGCATTTCACTTGCTTTGGCGTTTCGTGAGTTGCCGAAGCATCATATATGCAGTGCACTCGATATTTAACGTGAAAACTTATATTCCGTACATCGAAATTGGCCGAGGTATGATTTCGTTTGCGCGTAGCGCGTAAGCAATTCACTTGC
>NW_022595639.1:0-2147 GCF_009176505.1 Sitodiplosis mosellana | reverse complement strand
TGTGTTTGTGTTCGATGGGTGGATTACACATTGTTATTGACATGCGGCACCTCTTTCGGGATATTTTTCGACTGGGAAACTGTCTTGGATGTTCTTCTCCTGGTAGAGGTTCACCTAATGCACGTTGTAATTTTTCAAACACGTCTGACATCTTTCCACATGTTTGACTGTGTTTGATACTTCATCGCAACTGAGCGCATTCGCGACGAATACATGTGCGAGTGTTTCAATACGTTTCATATGCGGAGTCGCGCGAATGCTCGCGCGGCAGTACGAATACATGGTGCGAATGCAAATACTTATACTGTTTTTTGCGAATGCAGGATTCGTGCACGAATGATCATGTATTCGAATGCGAGTGAAATGCCCCTAGAATTGTTATTGACACACAAACTTTTTTGATTTCACTGGCCGTTTTTCGCGCAATTTTGAATCGAGTAAGTCCATTTTAAAAAGCCATTCGTCAACGTTATGAACATTGAATTTCTTTTTGTTTCAGGCAAATTACTCATTGCCATTGCCAAGCACATTCGATATCGAACCGATCGCACTCAGTTCAGCCGTAATCCGATATGGACTCAACGAATTTTTTTTATGAATGACCACGAATTTTTTTTATTCGTCATTACCATTCTCTCTCCCTCTTTCTCTGCGATATGTTATTCGATCTAATTTTGTTATGCAATTCTTTGCAAAAATGACCTGAAATTAAATGGCTGCATTTTTTTCGTGCGCTCATGTTTTCTATGGCTTGTTATAAATATTTCACACAGGAAGTTTTCTTAGAATTTCGTTAATTTACAAACACTACAGTAAAAAAAATCTAGTGCAATAAAACTGCCAGAATGTGACATGACAGATGAAAAGTCAAGACTGGAAAATAGGTTAGTTTTCATCAAATGTGTTTCACGCTTCGAATCGAATAAAATTTACATTCAAATATGGACGAATTTTCATGTGTACGAAATGAGTTAAGAAATGTAGAACAAAGTTTGGCTGAAAATCAAAGAGAAGGTGCAATATCCATAAATTCAGCTGATTTATCGTAAGAACGGATTATGCAATCAAATTGCTTTCGATTGAAAAATCTATGTAAATTTCCAATGCATTACAGCTATCTCGATGTGCCGTTTTTTGTGGAATCAAATTCTATTGAGATTAAAGAGATTAAAGAAATCAATTCATTATCGATAGTGTGAGTAAATAGACTCAATTTTGTTTTTGAAACATAAATATATTTTCATATTTCTTGCAGTGAATGTGATTCTTTAAACTTGGGATATTTGGATGTTAATTTGCCACTTGAATATAGTTCTGCTGATGAAAGTTTGCCGAAACCATATTCAATAAAAGAATTAATGTCAGACAGCACACAATCTCAAAAAAACATCTCAAATAGCTCTGCTATTGGCAAATATTTGACTGAAATTGTCACGGAATCAGAAATGTCCACACCACAGCGAAAATGTGATGTTATATTCGATGCGGAATATTCGCCAAAAACGAAACTCACAATAGAGACTATTGCACATAGCACAAAAATCAATCAATCGTATAATTGCCTCGAAAAAACAGCAAATATTGTTAATTCAACGCCAGGAGCGAACATTCGAGTCCCAAATACGATGTACACAATCAAAAAACAAGTGCCTCTGTTATTCGAACCTCAATATCATATTTATTGCTCAACATGTAAGAGTTATTCTATGACGAACGCTTCAGCTGTTGACTGTGATTTGTGTCAACGTAAATTAAAGAGAGCAAATTCAAAGTACTTCGTTTATATACCAATAAGGCCTCAACTAGTGAAAAGTATTCACGACCATTTCAACGAGATCATTGCATATGATAAGAGTTTCATTGAAAACTTGGGTTTAATCCGCGACGTTCAAGATGGAATTCAGATTCAGTAATACTTCCACTTGTAGTAAATACAGACGGCGCTAAAATATTCAGATCGACTTTTGACTCAATTTGGCCACTGCAGTTGCTGCAATGCTTTTTGAAGCTCAGCACTCTACAATCATCTGATAATATTCTTTTAGCTGGATTGCATAAAGGTAATGATAAATTTCCATTTATTAAAAGTACCATTTTTTCAAACTTATATTTCGACTTTTGTTCATTTCGAATCAATAGAGAAACCT
>NW_022595638.1:0-1917 GCF_009176505.1 Sitodiplosis mosellana | reverse complement strand
AATTCTGAAATTGACAACAGAGAAACTCGATTAAGAATAGTGATGTATAGCAAAAACTTTACGTTGAAATGTATGAAAAATAGAAGCTATAATTTAAATTATTCCATTGAATTGAAATAATTAAATTAATAAAATTAAATGTTAAGCTAAAAATGTGTGACGTTTTCTTATTGCATCCATGACCAATGACTCTTTGACTCAATTTATCGCATTGAATGTGGTTTTGTTCCAAAGTTAATGGAATTGACTACATTTTGGCAGCTCAATCACTGGTTTACTTTCACCTATAACATCGGCATTTGTTCTTTATCGGCCATTGAATTCAATGCTCCAATGGCCGATTTCGGATTCTTCTTTCAATTAAATCGGAAGATACTTTGAACTTTATTCCACTCATTTGTTTCTTCTCGACAGAATAATCCATTCTCCAGTCCAATTTCAGCTTTGTAATGAAATAAGGAAAACAAAACGGATTTATACTTTAATTTCTATCATTTTATTCACTCGTATCAAATGTTTTTTGTGGCAATTCTTCGATTTGGATATTTCTGTGTCTGGAACTTTGTTCCAATTCGATGTTTATTCAGTCAAATAAACTTAACTGTAACATTTTTGAGCTGATTTTCATCAATCTTTGTACAAATTTTATGAGATTCTTTTCTTTCGTGCACAAACTAGTGATAAACATACATTTCTGAATGTGATACAATCACAAAAACTACATTTAACGTGTCTCTAGACATCTCTTGATGTTGGAACTTCTTCGGAGTGCGTTGCGAAAAGTCAGTTGTTTTTATTGTGACGATGTTTAAAGTGGGAGTTCAAATGATGTTTTTGAGTAAATCGTTGTGAACAATGTGAACAGCGAAATGGTTTGTCGCCGGTGTGTTTGCGCATATGTGTGACTAAACTTGATTTGAACAAAGTGGAATATTTGCACAAATAGCATTCGAATCGACGTTGATCGCAGCTCTTTTCATGCGCTTCCTTCGCCTTCTTCACCTTGAATCCTTGTCGACAAATCGAGCAATGGAACGGGAAGTCATTCGCGTGGGTCCTCATGTGCCTTGTGAGATGATGCTTGTGAGTAAATCCTGTCGCACAAACTTCACATTTGAATGGTTTGTCGCCGGTGTGTTTGCGCATATGTGTGACTAAGTGTGGTTTGATCAAAGTTGAATATTTGCACAGATAGCATTCGAATCGACGTGGATCGCAGCTCTTTTCATGCGCTTCCTTCGCCTTCTTCACCTTGAATCCTTGTCGACAAATCGAGCAATGGAACGGGAAGTCATTCGCGTGGGTCCACATGTGGCTTTTGAGTGAACTCTTGACAGTAAATCCTGTCGCACAAAATTCGCATTTGAATGGCTTTTCGCCGGTGTGTTTGCGCATATGCTTGACTAAATCTGATTTGTATGAGGTGGAATATTTGCACAAATAGCATTCGTATCGACGTGGATCGCAGCTCTTCTCATGCGCTTCCTTCGCCTTCTTCACCTTGAATCCTTGTCGACAAATCGAGCAATGGAACGGGAAGTCATTCGCGTGGGTCCTCATGTGGGCTTTGAGACTACTCTCTTGAGGGAATCCTCTCGCACAAACTTCGCATTTGAATGGTTTTTCGCCGGTGTGAAAGCGCGTGTGTATGACAAGCTTCGATTCACTCGGGGCTGTGTACCCACAAAATGCGCACTTATGTCCCTTTGATCCACCTTCACCTCCGCTTTCTCCAACGCTGCCTTTCTTCTTTGCCACCTGTTTCGCGTTCGATGTCGATGCGCTTGGTTTTTCAACTCAGTTCGAGTCAGTACCGTCCTGTTGAACTGGTTGACTGCTCATACTGCTCGTTTGTTCAGAACTCTCGATGTCGTTCAATGTCAGGTCAATCAATGCCACTTCTGCGGAAAAATGTCA
>NW_022595637.1:0-9050 GCF_009176505.1 Sitodiplosis mosellana | reverse complement strand
CGGTTGTTTGAAGGCTCCCATTAGTTTTGCAAAAAAACATCAGTTTGTCTTGATCGAAACCCTGAAAAATGCTTTTTTCGGGTACTTCCCGTACAAATGTACAATTTTTGAGGGTTTTCCTTAGGAGAGGTAACCCAAGGTCACATCAGATATAGCTCAAAATCAATCCGAAGCTTTGTCTCGACATGCCAAAACTTTTGGCTTTTACAGATCTCAATTATCTTGTCAACTTTTTGAGATAATCGGCGAACAAAAAACGCGAACGCGAACGCGAACGCGAACGCGAACGACGCCATACGCACATCGCAAATGGAGTAGCTAACCTAAACTAAATGGAATGGAGTAGCTAACCATTTATTTTTAAGAAATATATTGTAATACACATAAGAACCATGTAAAACAATTGTAAGCAAAAAGTTTGAAGTACAACAAATTCTTTCTCAAAAAAGGGAGATATAGCACAGCGACGTAAGTAACGCCTATCGAACTAATGTATGAATATTGAATAAAGCATCGATTCATTCTCTCATCTACAATCAACCAAGCCAGTCGCCTTTTATTCACTCTCTCTACTTTGCATACATAAAAATTACATTCACAGCTTAGCTACTCTGATCCAGTATAAAATTAAGCTGTCGGGGGAAAATATTCCGACGGACGGTTACGCGGTCCAGTCAGACGGTCAATTGGCGGTTAGGCAATGATGTTATCTGTTGGGGATCACCTTACTTGATTTTTTAAAATAGTTTTATGAAAAAAAAACATGAAGGATTTTGTGTTAATATCAATACTAATCATATGGAAAATGTTTCCAAAAACAATGTTCAATTAGCTGAACCTTCAAACGTTATTCAAATTCTCATTTCTTCGCTTTTTTGTAAATACTTGTTTCTAATTGCAATGAGTTTATTAGTAAAAATTGTTTAAAATCAAATTGAGAGATAACACTTTTGTCACTTGATTCACATTCGAACTAGAGCTCACGATAAAATCGAAAGGATGGAATATTTTCAAAGTGAAAAAATCACATCTTTGTTTTATTACTGACGAACATATAATTTTAAAAAAATCCAGACTGTTTAATTCATAGAAAATGATATCAAATAAAAAAACTTCTTTCGAAGTAATTCCTCGTGACGAAAGCGAACACAAAACAGCTGATATCAATTTCAAAAAATCATTACGGAACGATTCTGAAATTAGTTGGAAGAATGCAAATAAAGCAAATCCAAATCGCTCCGAAATGATTTTTTAAAATTGATATCAGCTGTTTTGTGTTCGCTTTCGTCACGAGGAATTACTTCGAAAGAAGTTTTTTTATTTGATATCAGTTGTTTTGTGCCCGAAATTTTTTTTTCAACAAAACCAACTAACCCTAAACAAACACAAAGTGGTGTGTATTGGGCCAAAGAAAATGAAACATGAAATGTTGTAGTTAAGAACCAGCATTGTCGACTTTTTGAATAAAGCAAAATCAGCGCGTAGGTAGGAAAGCAAACTTATGAGCGTGTGGACTCGAGTTCGAGTCGCACACCGGAGGGAAAAAAATTCAATTTTTTTTTTCGTTAAATAAAATTTGGTGTTTCGACAGACAGATGAAATTACATTTTGTTTTGATGAAATTACATATCATTTTATACTAAGAAACTATCACATGTTTAGTTTTTTCATGAGGAATTTTTTTGATTTTGATTTTTTCATTAAATGTACTTTTTTGTGTTTTTTGTTGATTGCGTGGAATGAAAAGACTTGGCGAGGGGTTGGAATCTGAAATAATTTTATTCATTTGAACGCAAAAACACTTTGGTTATATTTTTGCCATTGTTACCGGCAACAAAAAGGAGTTTTAGTTGATTTTTCTCGATTTTTCATGTTTTTTCCAACTTCTAATGGCTATATCTCAAAAAACAAAGTTTTCCCAGATATAAGCTATATGTCAAATTTTAGCTCTAACTTGGGGCTAAATTCCAGAGAATTTTTAAAAAAATCGTCGGAGCCGTTTTCGAGAAAATGGCCGATTTATGCAAGGCCAGGTGACTATTTTTTTGGGTTTCTGCCCATAAGACCATGCCAACTCAATTTTTTCAAATCAAAATAGATGTCATTTGATAGCTGGCCTCAAGACCTTTCCAACGATACCCAAAAATTTGAAATCGGTTGACTGGGTTAGGCACAGTGATCATTGGAAAGAAGGCCATATTTTGAATTTTCAAAGGTCGGCCAAGGCCAAGATGGCGGCCAAATAAAAAATTTCGGGACAAAAAAGTCTTAGTTTTTGATATATTTCAATGCCTGAAAGTTTAAAAAAGATCGGGCAAAAACTACGGACAGACGGACAGAAAAGATATTATTTCAGAATATTTGGTGGAGACGCCAAAGAAATTTTTTAAATCGTCATAACAAATAAACGGATGGTCCAATTTCGACTTGTTGGAAAGGTCTCGACGAGTAGATAAAAAAAAAAACATGTTTCAAGCTTAACGGGCCGCGTTCAACACCCGGTAAATGGGAAAAACTGATAATTGTACATAATTTTCAATTGGCTATTTCTATGGAGGCGGTTGTTCGATTCCCAAGTTTGAATGCATTTTCTGGGCCTATGAGCCAAGGGCTTTCTGACGATACTTCATTCATACCAGATGGCCTCTTAGAAAAAAAGTTCGAAATTGCGTGTATATATAGGCGAGTTCGACTTTCAGCACAGAGTTGCTTTCGTCACTCGCACCTGCTGTCGCCGGCTGTGATTACCAAGAAAACAAACAACTTTAACTCAGTTAAAACCACCTGTTAAACACGTGATAAGACATTAACTAGCCACTTCTCACTCTAAAAATTAATGTCTAGCCGTCCTTCTTCTGACTAACAAGAAATCATCGTCAATCATCATAAGCATGTCTCTGCGAAATATGTGTGTGTGTATGCGTGTACTGTGTATTTTATTCTGTGCAAGTTCGCATCGTGTTGCTCATTTCCTTATTCACGACATAATTACATTTCGTGCACTAGAGCTGTTCAAACCAACGATGTAGTCGTGTTTGATTCAATTTAGAACGAATACAGACAAACCGGTGACATAAGGTTCATAATTTAGACAGGGTTTGAGAATCGCACATTCAGTTTACAGTACAACACACAGTGCAGTGTACACGATATTATGAAACACTGCGCTTCTCACAGGGTTCACTCAATGCGATTCTTAAGCTTTGAATTCAAATCAAATATGTATTTTTGTTATATTTTGTGTGAAATTTCCAATGTCCATGTCGTATTTTTTTCTTTCTTCCTCTCGCGCGCACTCACTCTTTCTTACACTGAATTGGGCCTTAGCCCGGAAAAATCAACACACTTTCTCTTCTCCTTGTTTATATGACAAAATTTAAAACAATGAATAAGATTGTTCTGAACGCAAATAAACATCAAATCAACATTTTCCTTGCATTTGTAATACGAATGCCTACGAATGTCTACGGATGTATTCGCAATTCTGCGATATAAAATGTAGGTTAACATTCGCGCTGCATTCATGTGATGTTCATATATTCTACGAATGTTTGCAAGGTTGTTGATTATCGTCAAGAAATGGTGATCTCAGCGCAAAGTGCACAAATTCTTTCAATTGAAAGTAATCAGTTTAGTGTAAATTCAACTGAGACTTGCTAATTTCGAGATAGGAGGTTTATGTTTGTTTGAGTGCGATCAATGGAACGCCTGCCGGCCCGTTGTCCGTCTACACAGTAAACACGATGGTTCTAACTTTTAGAACCGCAATATGAAATTTGGCACTAAAATCCATTTGAGTATCATTTGTACTGGAAAAAGTTCAAAATGCACTAAATCAAAAATCAAAGCTTCATGTATCTATTATAGAACTTTTGAACTTTTTCTAGAGCAAATGGTACTAACACAAAGTTATGTGTCAAATCTCATCATTGCTAGAATCATTGTGTTTACTGTGTACCTATTCACTCATTCAATTTTAGCATTTAAACGAGCGATCAAGCGTCCGCCAATTCGCTCTATTTCTCGTTTATCCATTTTAAATCCACTTCAGACAGTGCGAACGAAACAGTTTGAGCGAGTAGCTACACCTTGTACAGAACAGTGCCAAAAATCATGTTATTGCCTCTTTATTCTGATACAAGTCCATCCTTTTGCTTATGCAAATAATTACGTTTTAATTTGACTGGAAATTTCATTCTACAACACGCCACATCGATTGCCTTACTCAAACCAATGCAATGCCATATGATTCACTTCAAAGACAGGAATAAGAAATTCTTTGATGGGGCAATCATTGTGACTTGGAAACAAGTGAATCAGGCGCGTTCCAACTACGATCAAAACAGCATCATTCCAATTCAAAAGGATTTCCACTGAATGGCGCTTTTCCCGTAGACAAAAAACAATTTCCATTGTAGTTTTTCTCGGCGTCTTCAGAAAGCGCACGATTTTTTTGTTCTTTGTCTGTCTGCTGGGTTAAAACTATCCATTTTGTCATTTAAAATGGCACATTTCATAATTAAGACACGCCACGTAATCATTTTCAAAGTGGATCAGATAGTTTTTCCCCAAATCCACATACAAACTCTGCTGCAATAAATTTATTATTCGAGTTTTTTGCGATGGAGTGTAGGAGAAATTTCCAATTTGCTTCTTGTTTCATTTTTTTATTGTGCGCTAAACTCAATCACCTAAAGCCTTTTCGGGGCAGCACAATGAAACGAAAAGTAAAACAAAAAAAGTTTCGAACACGAAACATTGCGAATGTTTTCGAACATTCGTTCACTTCAAGTGACAACTCTAATATTTTTGGTGGCTGTCGTGTTTCTATGCATACACAAACACACAAAAACCACTGTGCCGGTTTTCACACAATCATATTCAATTCCCAATTTGCATTGATGCAAAGTGTGTGACAAGCCAAACCACAGCATAATTGATACGACTCTCTCACTCTATTGATTGATCGGGTCGCGCGCTCTCTCTGTGGTACTGAAACGTTTGTTGGTGTGCGCACAAACACAGACGCATTGAGTTAGAATCAAAGCCGGCCGAAAGTGAAGCGACGCCATATTCAATTTCATTATTCTTTCAGTGCTTTGAGACGAAACACGTATTGAGTAAGTTTGCCATTTTTCTCTGAATTTTTCTTTCATTTTTTCCTGGCAGAATTATTTTTTTTCCATTGTGATCAACTCGTGAATCATTTCATCTCTAAAAGAGATAAAATATCACATAATTACTTCTGGCATTGTCAAACATTTTTATATAGTGAAAAATTCTTTTCGCAAGTCCACATTTTTTCATAGAGCATTTTTGAGTGCTAATGTGAAAAGAATCTATTTTAATTTCATTTCCAATCGAAATTTGTGTGAATTGAGTTATTTTGATAACTTCATGTGATTATATACATTAAATTTGATTAGTTTTTCGTGGAATAATTTGCGCCCGCCGATTTTTTTTCTTCATGTGAAAATGACCAATTTCAAAATGGCTGACATTAGCGCAGCTTCTATCTAGCTCCGATGCTTTTAGTGTTCATTGTATCAATTTGGCAACACTGTGGCCAATTTGAGTGTCAAACGTCAGAGTTAGTTTAGTTCTGGATTGGATGTTCGTTCGACAACACGTGAAATAAAATTTGGATATTTATTTACAAGAAAAAACCGATGTTTGAATTTACAACTTGAACATTATGGTCCTTCGACAAGTTGGGATTAAGAATACGGCCAAGCTCTAGGAAGAGTTATCGGAAAAAACTATTGGAATAAAAATAAATATCGGATAGGAAAAATGAACAGAATGTTCAGCATATCGGAATAGAGCAGCGATGCTGTTCAATAGAAACCAGTGTATATGTGTACATGGCAATGGCACACGCATACAAATATTCGCACACGGAACGGAATTCGCTTGACGGCGAATTCACGATTGGCACTACTGTTCGGATTGGAGAAAGTGTATTAGATGGGAATCGCACGCACACATACAGACTCCAATACGAATGTACGGAAAAAACATACAATGGCGAACACGAAGAAGCCGGCATTCTAAGTGTGAGCATTGAACGAAAAGGTTGCAAAACCAATAAGAAGCAAGTGCGAATACAATTTACACAAAAATAAAATAAAATCGGAACGAGAAAAATAATACGAAATTTCCACAAATCCTTGCAATTTAAATAAATTCTTTGCTGTCATTGTGAAATTGAGCAAATTATCAGGAATGTTGCCGCCAAAGACACCAAAACCATCCAAACCACCAAAAGGTAAGCAATTTCACAACATTGGAGAATAGGATGAAATTCGGAAAAATAGGAGTTTTGTTGGAATAGAAAAGAATAGAAGTTAGCAAAGAATATAAATCGGATAGAAATAGTGCAAAATTCAGGAGAATTTATAGGAAATTTGGACAAAAATTGCAACAAAGAACGATTGTTGGTTATAAATGTGCTACGTGTTGTCAAGAAAAATTGTCACGCGCAATATCTCTGTAACAGAAATGTACAGGCACACAACACGGACGGCCGCTTGGTTACAATTCTGAGAACTGTAAACAGCGTTCGATTATGTATAAACCAATAAATTAGCGCGTAACTGTTTATTGACAAATCAGTTGGAATGGAACAAACAAATTCATTTTTCGGTACAGTCAGCACACGCTTTGTTTTGAAACAAAGAAAAATATACATTCAAGGAAGAAAGAGTTACATTCGAATACGAATACGAATACTATACAGAAAATGCATCATTTTATGTACTTTAGAGTTTTGCCCGCTCTTTACGTATATGTCGTAAACTTACGGAAGTTAAATTTTCGTATGTTTTTGAATCCTTTTGCTTTAATTTTTCGATTAGATCGTCATTCTTTTGAATAATCGTGGATAACTTCACAATTTCTCTCTTGGTTTTTATTAATTCAGTAATTGAGTCAACCAAACGTTTATATTCTTCTATTGAAATGAGCTTCATATTCGCTGCACCTGTTGCCACATTTCCATTTGTATCGAGTGGGTTTGGATGTGTACTGAAATTACAATTTATTATCAAATAAAAGGCAAAATTGAAATTATCATAAATTTAAGTTGAAACAATAACAAAAAATCATTTGTGAGTACGCTCCTTTCTCAGCAAGATGGAGATCTTTATAATGAGAAAACACAATAATTAGATAAAGGTCATGCAAATATACTATCTCACCCTAAATGGCATAATACCTTTTTCAATCAATCGATTTAAAACTACCTGACATTTAGGTTGTGCTGCTTAAAGATTGTGTTGAAAATTTTCACCTTCTGGAATTAGACGGGTCAATTTTACATAACATTCGCGATTTTTATACATATCGGTGCCTTTCATTTTTTTTTTGAGTTATCGTCTTTCGGTGATCTGAGCCAAATTACTTTTCCGCAAAGACGAAGTTTTTTCTAAGGTATATGCATATAACTGTCTGGAACGGTTTGAGAACAACCAATTACTGGGATGGTTTGGTAGTTGAAGTCTCAAAATCTTCAAATGTATGTCAATCAGAAAACATACAATAATTTTTATGGATACGTAACCCCAATGTATTTTTAATGTACGATTTGGACAAGACTTTATTTGGACACTGCACGTCAATAACAATGGAAAAAATAACGCCGAATATTCGATAGATGGCTGCTAGTGTCATACAAATTTGGAATGTATGAGAATATCTTGTGGTTATGTTAGTCATTTTTAATATACGCTGCCAAACTGAAAAAACAAACACAACGTAAGAAGTGGATTACAAATAAGGTATAATTTAAATTTAAATAGAACGATACTAGTCTACAGTTGGAGAAGATTTGTAAATGACATTGCAACATATTTATTTCTACCAATTATATTGCGACCAACACAACATGGCACAAGGAAATCACGATTCGCCAATGGACACCTGTGAATCATTCGACTCCGAAAACAAAAACACCTCCACCAATGGAATCACCAAACATGTCTCCAATCAAAAGACCATCAATGCTTCTGCTAGCTGAAATAAGCTAACTAGCTGAACGTTTGCAACAGATGAAAATAGAGTGAATCGGAATATTTGGAAATGCAAATAAAATGAATACCAAATCAAAGTTAAACTGAAAAGTCTTTTATAAGTTACTTGCCAATTTAAATATCGTATGTGATATTAAGCATCATGAATTCGCTTGAATACAATGTAACCCGTACAGCGATAATTTGTGACTACGAAATTGGTTAACTTTTCAATTCTATGGGCGCTGCCATATTGGAAATTTACGTGCGATATGATGCACGCACTCAATAGTTCCACTTATTTTAATAAGGAATCTCTATAGGTGGCGCTGCCACATCGTCATTGACATCGAGTCAAATATTGTCAAATATAATAACATTGTTCATATAGGCTTTTATCGCAGTACGATGTAACCTAAAAAATATAAATAAAGTACGAAATAGATAAAATGTTCCACTGGCTCTCCTGGATAACCTCATTTTTGTATGGGAGATACCCCAAAGAGACCTCATACAGCGTTTTTACAGATTGCTCTCTTTTAACAAAATAACAGGTGCTCTCGAACAACAGAACTAAAACTTTCCATTACTCGTAATTGTACATAATATTCGACATTCAGTTGACTGTGTCGACTATATGGCACATAGGTCGATTTTTACAACCACTCGCCTAAAAGAACTCAAGTAAAAACTCACGCTGATAAAATCGCTATGCTGTAGTTATGCTTACACTGATTGTCGTTCAGAAATGAGTGTGACCCGTACATTTGTGAGCGACAATAAGTGTGGCATATATTTAGAGTGTGTAGTGTATGTATGTAACACTCGTTGACGCTCACAAATGTATGGGTCAAACTCATTCCTGAACGACAATCATTGTGAACATAACTACAGCATAGCGATTTTATTAGTGTGAATTTTTACTTGAGCATTGCTTAGTTATGATTTCAATACCACCTTGATCAACTTGTATGACGTTCCATACTCACCAACGACATTCAAATATATGGCCAAACGGATTTCTCGATTTGAGCAATTGAA
>NW_022595636.1:0-1136 GCF_009176505.1 Sitodiplosis mosellana | reverse complement strand
TACAATTCATGATTTCAAATGACATATTTTGGTGCTACAAATATGATGAAGTATGCAGCTTTCATGCCTACTTTCAAAGTCCAAGGGCAGGTTTATCACCAAATCGGTTCCCTTCTGCCACCGCACCTAATAAAAGTTCAAAATTTTTATAAATCTATTCCATCGGTGATAAAGAATTAGAAATAGATCATCGTTCTGCTGAAATGAGCGGTATTAAAAGAGAAATAATGTGAGGGCCACAAAAGATGTTCGAAGAACATAATGAGTTGGTTAAATTGTTCAAGACATCTTTAGATTTAATGCCTTCTGCTAACTACCAAGTGATCATTCGTTCATCAACTACCAATGTGACTTCGGGTGAACATGATAGGAGATTAAATGCTCCAAAAAAAAATTTGGCAAGTTTATATTCATAGCCAACTAAAGGTTAACAGAATTATTATTTGCAAACAAATTCTAGCCGAAACGGCGAGCGAAGCGAGATTAAGAAATATAAAACTATCGATATGTTCAACCCTGTTGTCCTTTGCAGGGTCCGCCAAATTTGGTCAAATTTTGAAGCTTTTCGTACAAAAACATTACTTGTCCTTTCCCTTATCTTAAAAATATGTTGGAAATTAAAAGATAATTTTAAACATTTGTTTGGAAATTATCAACATAACGGTTACTATAATTTGTTGGCCGTTATGTTAATAATATGTTGTATCGTTAATATTTTCGCGATTATTTTATAAAAATCAAACATAACATAAACGTGAAATTATGTCATGTTTTGCGTTAATAATTAATAGCGAAATAATATGTTATTATCGGGAAAACTGTATAATAATGAGCGGTATTGTCTACATTGGTGGTGAAAGTGGGTAAATTAAAATTCTGGTATTTCCTCAGAGAATATGTATAAGTTAAACTACGTTGTAATGGTGATTGACAATGGTTGAGAGAAGTTCATTTTTCAATTAATACTTATTACAGACAAACAGTTTGGGTTTCATAAATCCAGCAAAGTAATATCTTCTATTTAGTGCTGTGAGCAATTGAAAAGACAAATAATAGTAAAAGTTGATGGATTAATATTTCTGTCTAAATCAACTGGATCTAATCCAAATCCTCTGCAATATTAATCTTGTTTCCTT
>NW_022595635.1:0-4729 GCF_009176505.1 Sitodiplosis mosellana | reverse complement strand
CTGAACTGATTGCTTTAACTGAATGTACCAAGGAAGCTATTTGGTTAAGAAAATTATTAATTGAAGTTAACATTCTCACTCAGAAAACAATTGTAATCTTTGAAGACAATGAAAGTTGCAGGAAAATGATTATGTCACAAAATCAATCGAATAGGACAAAACATATTAATGTCAGATATTTCTTCATCAAAGATTATGTCGAGAAAAATGTAATTTCGGTTTTATATTGCGAAACTGAAAATATGTTAGCGGATATTTTAACTAAATCATTGAACAGAGTCAAGTTTGAAAAGTTTCGAAATTTGTTAGGTATTAGCAATTAAGAGAGGGAATGTAGATATGTGATAATCACTATACCTTAGAATTGATTGTCAATATAAAAGTGTGTCAGTCATTAAAAATATACTCTAAACTAAACACACATAATTTCTTTCTTTCTTCAACTTAACAACGTGCTCTTTCGAAACGTGGCCTTGTGTTAGTACTCGTTGGATATGTATGGTTGCTTGTGCTGTTGACATGTTATTTAGTTTTCATTATTCCCTCTCGAATTTTGTGAATCATTAATATATTATTGTTATGTTTATACTTATTTTTAGTTCTTTTTATTTTCTACAATAATGCCGAAGACACCTAATCGTTATCTATTTTCAGTAGCGAGAAAAATGCAAAAACGTCTTTTCCGCTCAATGCTGAGTAGCAAAAGTGACACATTGCTCGCAACTTTTTTTGTCTGTTTTTTGCTCGAAATTTTTTCCGTCTCACTTATGGATAAAGAGCCCATTAGTTGTTCATTCGTTCTATGGGTGTCAATTGTATAATTGCAATGTTGAAATCATAATTTTGACATTTTCTACCCTTTTTTTCGATTTTTGCCCGGCCATCTACATGGGAAGTTTATATAAAAACCTCGTTGTATATATCGCAATTATATATATCGCAATTATTTCAGATAATCATATAACTGCGCATGGGCGAATGAAAAATCAGCCTCTCTGATCGTCTGTCAGATAGGAAACGTCAAACAAGAACAATAAAGCGGCACCTGGAGACTGGTTGGAGAAATGGAGAATCATACACATAGTTTGCTGTAACAAGTACACAGTAAACACGGTGGTTCTAACTTTTAGAACCGCAATATGAAATTTGGCACTAAAATCCAATTAAGTACCATTTGTACTAGAAAAAGTTCAAAATGTACTAAATCAAAAATCAAAGCTTCGTGTATTTATTAAAGAACTTTTGAACTTTTTCTAGAGCAAATGGTACTAAAACAAAGTCAAGTGTCAAATCTCAACATTGCTAGAATCATTGTGTTTACTGTGTACGCGTCTGTGTTAGTGCGAACTTTGAAAGTATGAAACATTGCACTTAGTCCTCAGGCGGCGCTGTATTTTTTACTATTTTCATGATCAGAAGGGCTGCGAAAAAAATTCATTTTTCTCAAATTTTCAAATTTATTCGGTTCTTTTGTTGAACATCAAATGACAGGAACAAAAAAAAGAGACGGTATTCAGCTTTTTCAGGCCCATGTTTTCAAGGCCTCCTTCTTCTTTGATTACATCTCACCTTTGGCTTCCGGATCCAATCAAGCAACGGTGCAATCGGTTGAAAAATAACTGGCTTACCACGCGAACGAAATATGGTCATGCCCACGAGTTTGTTATTCTTTTTCGAAATCATTGGACCTCCAAACATAGAAGGAGTTCCCATGCTTTCATCTAAAGTGTAACACATCAAATGATTTGCATCAAATACAGCGCCCAATATCAGTTTGCAAATGACGCCATCCAAATACTTTATATCATAACGCCTCGTTCTCATTGTTTCCTCCAATATCATATCACCGTAGACAGTGACCATTTCGGACATGTCATTCATTTTGTAATCTTTGTCCACCAAATCTATGCTGCCGACGTTATCGTTGAACTTCAACGGTTCTTCAAGTGTAATCTTGGCAATGTCAAATGTCAATCCCGACAATTCGTATTTCTTATGAATTTCTATCTGATCTTCAGTGACTTTAAGTTCTGTCGCATTTCTTGATAGTTTATTAACGGTTACATAGACATATGGGGCGCCGAGTACACTATGCGCACAGGTCAAAATCTCCGTTTCCGACAAAATGATTGCATTAAATCTTAGTAGAAGACTTTCGTCGGCATCGGCAAAATCATTTTTGTAAGCAGTAAGAAATTCTGTAATAGAAAAACATCTCAGAATGAATATTTATGTTTATGTTTATGAATCATCCCAATGAGCAAAAATGTCTTGATTTAGGCCTGTTAGGATGGTGATTTTGTAACGCACTTTCTATGTAGTTTATATGGCAGCGCAGGCCTTACCACGCCCATTATTTGTATGTCTGTAATAGACCTGAGATATGTATAGTCAATGGACCAATCACATTATAAAATTACTAAAGTGGACCATATGCCTGAAATAGGCACAATTCTGTATAATAATACAATGTTAGTGAGGCCTGTATTAAGCATACTTGTATACACATTATATGCCTATGGTTTATGCATATATTTATAGTCAGAATTGCTCACTGGGATGGAAATTCTCCACTTTTGCCTCTCCTCTATTTAAAATTAAAAAACGGCTTGATTTAGTTCGAATTTCGAATACTTACTTCCCGGTACCGTTATATCGGCTATAAATTTAGCTTCGTTAGGTGTAAGCGGAGGTGGAATTGGTTTCACGCTCTGAAATTAATGCAAAAAATGATTTTGTTTGCGTTGTTGAAATAAAAATTGGCATTGTGATTAGATACCTTTGGGTCACGAATAAAATCAAGAAATAGAGTTATTGGAAGGAACATTCCGCGACCATCTGCTGTTTCATTCATACCCATTGTTATCCCCACTATTTTGCCATTTGTTTTGGAAACGACTGGTCCACCCGAATCGCCGTTTGTAAGAATTTTGCCATCGTTCGTAGCTTTACCAGTGGTGAAGTACAATGTTTGACGTGGCGCATTTACGCCGACACGGTCGACGTGAGATATATAGTTCGCATCGCAACGCCTCAATATCATTGGTAGATTTAACTCGCCATACCCATATACGGTGACCACTTCTGATGGGTCGTTCAATTTGTAATCCTTATCAACGAGTTCGATACTGCCAACGGTATCGCTGAATTCTAATGGTGTTTGCAGTGTAATTTTGGCAATATCAAATGCACCAACAATTAAATGACTATAATAAGGGTGATATGCAAAGTTCTCTTTTTCTACTCTGATTATAATTTTCTGGTTTTCATCTGATACAACTTTCGTACCAGCTACCACATAAACATATGGGGCCTCATCCACACAATGGGCATTCGTGATAATTTCCGTTTTTGACAGAATAAATGCGGTACACGTGCTTATCATTTCTCTATTGGGATCATTTGGATGTTCTTTGTATTCATGCAAATATTTTGTAATAAAATCGTTTCATTCTTAGTACAAGCAATAATATTTGAAGAAACAATGAACACACACACAAAATTGCTAGGGGAAACCGCGATTTTTTCATCTACAAAATTCGTTTCTATCATTCAGATTTAATACCATCTGTATGTTAACTCAAATATTTGCAAACAATCAAAATACGCTAAATAATATGGGAATGCGTTAGCAGCAACGGCACCCGCAATCGTTCCCACGAAGCAAGGCGAAAGAAGAACGCACATCTACACAGAGACGATAAATCGCGCATACACAACATCGTTGAGACCCGAGCACAAACGAACAGAGGCTTTCTGCTTGTGTTAGTATTTCAACGACGTACGCGCGCTATATTGCCTCTGTGTAAATGTGCGTTCTTCTTTCGCCTTGCTTCGTCGGAACGATTGCGGCTGCCGTTGCTGCTAACGCAACCATTTATCTTGATACGAGAAGTATTATTCTCATATTATTTAGCGTATTCTGATTGTTTGAATATTTGGCTAAATCTATAATCCACTATGAACGATACATTTGACCACCACAATGTGATGAATTTTCTGACAGTAAACCGACAAAATGCATATTCGTTTTAATAACAACGCACAATTGAAAGTTATCATTTACAGTGAAACGTTTCTGGAGAAAGTTTGAAAAATTTCACGGTTGTAAATAATATATTGTTCGTAAAGATTTATAAAATCTAGTATTATTTTCAATTTTCGAAGCGGGGTCAGTAGGCTGTTTGGGAATTCACCGATTTTAAATCAACATAGCTCGTTTTATTGGTTACACGTTGTAGAACATTTCATTCGCGTTTTGACAATCCAGAAAAACGTATCGATTTGAAAACGGCACATTTTTCTGAAACGTTACACAAAAATATGCCGATTCCAAATCGGCACATATTGAAAACGGCGCGTTTTCATGTGACAATCCAGACATTTACTATTGCATCCATTCATTGATATATTTGTCTCACGACGAACGGTATTAGTTCAACACAACAACGGTAACTAGATTTAAATTTGAATAATTCGTCAATGTGTTTAAAAACAAACACCCGCTCAGCGTGTGTCGTTATGAGTAAGAAGTATCGCATAGACGCTTCTCGGCTAACAGCAATGTGTGAAAGTATTGAAATGTATTCGAAGTCGCCATCTTGCCCGTTTAATGTGAAACCTTTCAATTGATTATTTTCTTTTTCTTCAATTTTGATCGCGGAGATAGTGTTGGCTTCGAACGTTCGACAATATAAAAAAAAATTGTTTTGTTCGTTCGTTCGTTCGA
>NW_022595634.1:0-1716 GCF_009176505.1 Sitodiplosis mosellana | reverse complement strand
ATTTTCGACTCGCTTTCTATCTTTTTGTTCATTTCTGCGAATTCTTGGAACTCTTTGTACCTTTTTAACTTCAAGCAATCTTCAATTCGATGGTTCTTTTTCTTACAAAAATGGCAATGTAGGTTTTCTGTCACTTTAACTTTCGCAACTATTTCATCATTTTTCTTGAAGAAAGTTTCATCGTTCTCTTTTTGGCGTTTATATTCATCAAGTAATTTGCTGTACACTAGACTCCATCGTAAATCATCCTCTTCTCTAGCTTCTAGAGCAGTGACTAACGTGGAATAAGATGATGGTAGACTGGCAAAAACCATTCCAATTTTCCATTGTTCGGTGGCTTCATCTCCTAGATCTGCTAATTGTTGAAATAATGCAATTAATGTATTCAAGTGATCTTCAATGTTATCAGACTCATTCATTCTCTGTAGAGCAATTTTCTTGTAGAGTGAGATTCGATTGGTTAGCGTTCCTTTTTCATGGATGTTTTTTAGTGTGTTCCATACTTCTAGAGCTGTTATTTAACCCCGAATATGCACTAACTGGCTATCTTCTATGGCTAAGCCAATCATTGACCTTGCTTTATTATCCAGCTTTTTCCACTCCCTTTGCCTGGCTGGAGTTGTTGGAGGCTCTTCGGTTATAGTTTCCCATACTTCCTTATTTAAAAGGAGTAATTCCATTTTATACTTCCATGTGAAGTAGTTAGTGTTGTTTAACTTTTCTATTTTTGTTGTTTTCTCCATTTTTGTACGGATTTTTATTAATTTAGCTTTTTGTCTTTCTTTTTTTTTATTTATTTCAATTTAAATGTCTTGAGTTCTTTTTTTTTAGAAATTCCTTACAATATGCCCATAACCAATGTAAAGAATAATAAGTCAACCTTTTTAGTTTGATCAACTTTATTGAACTGACATATTTTATTTAATCATATAATTTAGAAGCTACTACGATTTAATTTAACAAGCTTAACAAGTTTGTACTGAAATTTTAACTGAAACTTATTTTTCCAGAATATCCTATTTAGAATTTAGTGTTTATTGGTTCTTTTTCATTCAACAGAGTTGGCGTACTTGGTATATCTTCTGATGGAGATTCACGTCTGCTTCGAAGCATTAAAATCATGACACGTTTCGAAATCAACCCGTTATTAGTGCTCGATTACACTAAATTTATATACGCAGGTATATTGTATTTGCAAGATCCAACGCACATCGGAACGAAATTAAGAAACCGTTTATTGAAGGCTTCGATTTTACTGCTTATCGGCAATCGACAAATCTCAGTAGCTCATTTGAAAATAATGTTATCAAAAGTTTCGAAAAAGATTCATGGATGAACTCAAAACGACATCAATCCGGATAATCGTCAGAATTCTACTTCTTTACAGAAAATCATGAAGCCAAAAGTAACCGAAACACTAAAGAAGTACGTCATCGATTCTGAAGGCACTTGAACTGAAAATCTTCTCGAAAATCAAATTAAAGAAAATTTTACCGTTTCTTAAATACTCACGACAGTTCCGATAACTGTCGGCTGGAAGAATCTAAAAATAATGAGGTTAAAGCGTAGCGACGGAATTGGTTCACATAAAAACTGGTTTTCTTTTACGTTACTTTACTCAATGCTCAAGTCGGTCTGAGATGGAGTCGACTACAAACTAAATTGGCTTACCAGTAAACATACAATCATGTCAGACGCCGATTTTCAAATGGCCAC
>NW_022595633.1:0-2826 GCF_009176505.1 Sitodiplosis mosellana | reverse complement strand
TGGTTTGTTCGAGTTTATGTGTTCTGGAGAGTTGTTTAATTTTTCTCAGGCTATAATTTTGACGAAGAAAGTGAGTAAAAACAATGTATTCCTCGTAAGTTATGGTCGAAAAACTGGAAACTAGCCCACTTGCACCCACCAAATGTAATTTTTTGGTGAAGTTTGTTCACAAAACTTATTCACTGGACCTTTGACTACAACTTTGCTCAAGACAATAACATGCTATCACCAATACTAGATGAGTTATTGACCAAAAACTGAAGAAGTCAACTCTGAAAAATCCACTGAATCTCAAAAACTGCCTAGGTCGATAAAATGAAAACCCCTACTAAACTTTCAAAATCCAGTTGGGGTTTTACTCAGCTATGGTAGTACTAACATCTCCACCATACCAATTCTTGGCCCTTTGACTTGTTTTTAAAATTGTTGCACAGTGTTAAATCAATTGACACAAAATCTAGTTTCCATTATGAAGTAATAACCGGTCAAAAGTTAATCACCAACTCAAAAGATGACTATATCACAGTCAATGTTGCTAATTAAATCAAAGTTTGTGTAAAATCACAGATAAACGTCATAGTTCCCATACATTCTGTAGGGATGCAAGATGAAAATTTGTCAGACAATGTATTTGGCTAATGTCAGCTAGCTAACTGAAAACATTCTGGCTGGATCAGCGGCGGAATTCTATGCGTTGCGTTTTTTCATCGCATCTACAGAAATCATATATATGGAGATTTTTGTTTTGTTCATGTACCGTTATTTGTCAACAAGTCTGCCTATATCAACGCATTGCCACAGTACAAGTATACATCCCATAAGAAATGTCAAATGTTCGCCATTTAGTTTTACATTGCCAATACATTAGTAATGGGAATTTTTGTTTTGTTTATTTATTTTTGTTTGTGAACAAATCTGCCTATCTTTTTGCATTGTCACTGTGCATAGTATGTGTCCATAGGAAATGTGCAGAGGCAATGCAAAAAGATAGGCAGATTTGTTTACAAACAACAAAAAATAAACAAAACAAAAATCCCTATAAGTTATGCATTGGCAATATAAAACTAAATGGCGAACATTTAACATTTCTTATGGTCTGTATACTACAGATTGCGATGAAAAAACGCAACGCATAGAATTCAGCCGCTGACCCAGCCAGAATGTTTTCAGTTAGCTAGCTGACATTAGCCAAATACATTGTCTGCAATTTGTCAATATTTTATATAAAATTTTTGGTTTCGTTCGCTGCGTACCGATGAGATGAAGTTTGCACGGCTGGTTGAGTTATTGAATTGATCAGCCACTTTGTTTGCACATTTTCACATTTGAGGCACTTGAGCTCTGATTTGTTTGTCCATGAGCTTATCTTCAATCTTGAGGTAGTCTGTGTGCCTTAACCTACGTATGCTCTCTCCGGTTGTGATATCGTTGCGTACATTGGGACAATTTGCGTTCCCATTCATGATGTTGTACATGAATACAATTGATGTATTCACCCTCCTACGCTCCAACGATGTCATGTTCAACGCCTCAAGTCGCTTGTTGTAGTCGGTGATACTGTAGCCGTTGGCCGCTGTACGGCATTCTCTGCGGGCGAACTGGGTAAATTTTCTCAAAACGCTCTCGATTTTGTCGATATGCACGGCATAAGTTGGTAGCCATACAACATTGCAGTACTCAAGATGAGACTGAACCAGTGCGTAGTATAATGTTTTGAGCGTTTGAACGTCGATCATGTCATAGCAAAATCTTCTGATGAATCTCAAGGCTGCTGTAGCTCTCGAGGTGACCGCGTCAATGTGCTTTATAAAGCTAAGCTTTTGGTCAATGATGACGCCGAGATCTTTGTGGTCCGAAACGCGCTTGGAAGTAAAATCACCGTATTTGTAATTGATGTCGATGATATCCTTCCTTTTTGTGGTGATTGTAAGGACGGCGCATTTGTCAAGGTTCAGGTGCAAATTGTTTACGTCGCACCAAACCTTTATTTGTCGATGGCTCGCTGTAGAACTTTCGCATCCGTGCTCGAGTTGATGATTTTCGCGATTTTTACATCATCGGCGAACAAAGAAATGAACACGTCGTCCATTTCGTCCACTATGTCGTTGATGAACAACAGGAATAGTGTGGGTCCGAGATGACTACCCTGTGGTACGCCAGATGATACGTTGAATTCGTTAGACTCGCTGCTCCCATACTTGACGAATGGCGTTCGGTTTGACTCGATCCAAGCAAGAAAATTTTTCGGGCAGGCTGAACGACCTGAGTTTCAGAATCAATCTCTTGTGGTTAACTCTGTCAAACGCTTGTGATTCACTTATGCCGCCACCTTTCCTCCTCCCCAGATTCCCCCGAAATCGACGTATATAGAGGAAGGATATGAAAATCGCATGTGGCTACCGAAGCTCATTACTCCCGACCTATGGGTGATAAAACATTAACCCCTTTAGGCAAAATTATTGCACTCGCCAATACCTTTCCGACCATATATATGGTACCCCTCCCTAGGTCCCCCCTCCATGAAAATAATCGGGGGTGATTTTCCGATCCGAAAACCGACTGACAATTCACTATGCTTGCCGACTCTTGACCAAAGACCGACACTGTCGCTATTTCACCATATACAATTCAGCCGCGCTTCATGCTTTCATCAACGAAATTCATCTTAAATATTGTTTTAAAACGAAAAAAAATTATCTTAATTATTTTTTTCATTTAATAGTGCCGTATAAATTATAGAAGTAATGTAATAGGTAATCATATGAAAAACCTCTAGACGAGGTTGAAATGGAGTGACGCTCCGTGCGTGGATTTACCACTCAAAAT
>NW_022595632.1:0-1472 GCF_009176505.1 Sitodiplosis mosellana | reverse complement strand
CGAGACTCGTCGCATCATTTTTTGTTCTTGAAAATTCTCGTAGAATGGAAATTAAGCAATTTCTGAATACACATCATAGGATTGGACTAGTATAGCATAATCAGTTGCATTGATGAGCGGTTTTATGGGCAAATAATGTAAATAAATTATTGGGTCAGAGGTAAACTTTTCGAACATATTGCAAAATATGCACCACATACTCAATGAAATGCAATTTTGCCGGCATTTTTCTTCATATTTCGATCGAAAATCGAAATGAATCTTCACTAAAACTAACTGTGCCGTCACAAATGCACCATATACTCAATGAAATGCAATTGTGCCGGCATTTTTCTTCATATTTCGACCGAAAATCGAAATTTATTTTCACTAAAACTAACTTTGCCGTCACAAATGCACCATATACTCAATGAAATGCAATTGTGCCGGCATTTTTCTTCATATTTCGACCGAAAATCGAAATTTATTTTCACTAAAAGTAACTTTGCCGTCACAAATGCACCATATACTTAATGAAATCCAATTGTGCCGGTATTTTTCTTCATATTTCGATCGAAAATCGAAATTTATCTTCACTAAAACTAACTGTGCCGTCACAAATGCACCATATACTCAATGAAATGCAATTGTGCCGGCATTTTTCTTCATATTTCGATCGAAAATCGAGATGAATCTTCACTAAAACTAACTGTACCGTCCCCAATGGGGAATATGTAACGTTAATTAATATTGAATTTGTACACCTTTTATACACGTCCACATACAAAATTGACGTTACAAAAATGTGCACAAATTCAATATTAACACTATGATTGTTCTTGGGGCACCCAGGGCCCCCAGCGAACTTTAAAGTTGAATAAAAGTACTAAACAGTGTATAAACCAACCGGAGTTAAGTCTCATTGTATAGATTGAACATTTCTCTACACGAATGAAAAAAAAACATATGCATATGTGTGAGTATGTGTAAAATACAGCCTGCCGCAAAACTTGTTACGCTGTTGTTCTTGGGGGACCACAGGGCCCCATGGCTATTTTATATTATAACTGGACTATGATAAGAGATAACGACTGTTCTACAACTTTGCCGAAGACACCAAGTCGTTATCTCTTATCAGTTTCGCGGAATACGCGAGAAACCGCAGAAAACCGCGAAAAAACGCGTTTTTTTTCTTATAAATTTTCACGGAACTGATAAGAGATAACGAGATGGTGTCAAAGGCAAAGTTGTAGTTCTGGTCGAGGACTACAATTATTCTGATTCATTCTTCCGTTATCTCTTATCAATTACGCGAGAAACCGCAAAAAAACGCGAAAAAACGCGTTTTTTTCCTTATCGTTTTTTCACGGAACTGATAAGAGTTAACGAAATAATGAATCGGAACAATTGTAGTACTCAACCAGAAATACAACTTTGCATTAGACGCCATCTCGTTATCTCTTATCAGTTCCGTGAAAAATGATAAGGAAAAA
>NW_022595631.1:0-1179 GCF_009176505.1 Sitodiplosis mosellana | reverse complement strand
TTGCATTGTAGAATCTGTGCCAATGCGTGCAAACTGAAATTTATGCAGTGTTTCATCGTTCGTTGTCTTCAAGTGTTGCTGAAAGTTCAAGTCAATGTTTTAAATGGGTCGAAATGCATTCGCAATCAAGCGATAATATTTCGCGGCAGATCTAAACGATGAGTTGCTTGTTAACATTCCGACCGATGAGATGCTGTCAAACATAACAAACAATCACATTACGCGCTAGTAACAACAGCAACCGCATCGAGAAACTCATTCAAATTTCTTTTCTGATTGCTTGCATCATTATTTCACTAGGTGCATTCGGTTTTTCATGGAATCGACACGGCACGATACTGAATTGTCTGTCGACAGTAAAAAACCCCTTTTCAACTTCGACTGAGTCATTGAAAACTGTTTACATTCAGTGCATTGATTTCTTTTTTCGCATTAGTGTTAATATAAACATAAGAAAAGCACTGTGCCTCTCTATCAAATACCAGCTACTAGTAGTAGTGCAGACACCAGCATTTTTTTTTCAAAGAGGCTTTTTAAAAAAAATCAAAGCAAACGATGGAACAAATACGTGAACAAAATCATAAAGCCAACGTATTATTAAACTGTAACAAAACATGTGTTGAGAAAATCAGAATAAATGATCTCGATTTTGCATGCGTTTAATGATTCATTCCTCTTTGAAGAAAATGCCTTCATAAAGTAAACTAAAAATATACACATTCGTTTCACGAGCACGTGATGTATTCAATCCCAATAAAGATCATCAATCACCGGATACCATTAATATTTCGAGAGAATATTTTGGCATGGAGGTTATTACCTCTTTGGTGACCCGAAATACCTCGACAATCGCTCTTTCCACTTTTGGGATCACGTCAGAGTGTTTCCAATTTATGGGCACCTCATCAATCGTTTTTTCATTTTATAGTCATGCATGAAGATAAATTGAATAGGTCAACAGTTCAGCTATCGTACATCCTTAATTCGTTTCAATTACATTGAAGTGGCAAAAATTCAACACAAACATTTTATGATGTGAGACGAAATTCATGCATTCAGATTGTGTCTGATGATCGTTAGTCTTAATTTGTTAATACTTGAGTTTTGACAATAGACACATTGTTTTTTTGAAAATTTTGCAAAGCCACATTGAATTACACATGATATACATTATGATTT
>NW_022595630.1:0-1111 GCF_009176505.1 Sitodiplosis mosellana | reverse complement strand
CTTTAAGTCTAGGCAGAAAATAGAATAAAATCGATTTTCACAAGCTAATCTGTTGATGAGAAGCACTCTTCCAAAAATGCCTGCAAAATCAGAATTACTTACCGTTGCACAAACAACGGCCACCAAAATAGCTGAGAAGAACTTCATGTTGATCGTTTGTTTTGTTTGGATTTCAAAACTGAAACTGTTCACTTTTCGAACATTTGGCGAGACTATTTATTTGATTTGGCCAACCTGTATTATTGGTCTGTTAACTTGAGTTTCAACCATTTTTATCAACATCGGATTACATATCAAACCTTTTGTTTTCTAATCTCTGATTATGCTCTGATAATAACAATTCCACAAGTCAATTGTTTTAAACGTGTATATAACACTAAATGCACTCATTTCTATAAATTTGTTATTATAATATTCTTGCATAACCAAATCTTGAACAATTTCGCACCTCTATTCTACGAAATTTTCCTTGATTGATGTCCGATTCTAGCTCTTATCATATGTGTTCGGTTGATCATACATGTGCACTGTGCAGTCATCAGTGTATTGTCAAGTGGTTCCACGCGTATTCAACATCATGCACACAATTTGTTGGAATCGGCATTAGAAAGTCAAGAGCTTTCACAGTCTCATATTGTTTCTATTATTAACATTGGCGACATTGTAAACAATGTACTTGTTTTGTTAATCACAGATGGGTTTCATTTTTGACGTGAAACGCACATTCGCCAATCACGTTGAGGCAATAGTGGCCAGCGCATGTGGTTCTTTAGGTTTTATTTAAAACTAAAATTGGGATAAAAAAGTAAAACAAATTTACTGCAATGTTGATAAAAAGGTTATAGTTTGATTGAAACTGGAACCTAACATCGGTCATGCGTTGACAAAATTGCATCAATTCAGAGAGATTTTGTTATCTGGGCATTAAAAAGGTTTTTCCAAAGTAATACTAATTTTGGACTTCCACCGTACCAATTTAGATGTGCTAATTTGAATATTCAAACACTTTGGAGGCGCCGTATAAATACCTCAATATTTATAAATAGTAGGGGAGATAATCTGGGACACTTTTTTTCAAATAGGCGGAACTCGGGTGCTATTGAAGGAAATT
>NW_022595629.1:0-1237 GCF_009176505.1 Sitodiplosis mosellana | reverse complement strand
ATATTACCACTGCAATTCGAGTTCTAAAAATTTTTAATCTTTGAAAAAAATACGTCTTTCCTGCATGAAACCGCCTTTGAGCGGGCTTCAAAAAATGAGGGGAAAACCCTCGTGAAAATGGAAAATTCTGGGAAATTTTGGTTGATTCGTGGAGAAAAACTCCAATTTTATCATAAAAAAAATTCCCGGCGCCAGGAAATAACAAAAAGAGGGCATCTCACCACCGGCGTTGGCATTACTCAAACAAAATAATTAATTTCGGAAAAACCGCTTTTCCGAGCCACTCAAACGACCCTAGCTCACTACCCGCACGACTCACACTGATCAAGTATGTATCACACGATAGCGTACAACCATACGAATCAAACGATACCAGGCATGTGGATTTGTAGCGTCGGGTTCATATTTCATAGCTAATTTTGTATAGCCCGCCAAAAGGCGGGCTCATGCAGTTGAGGGTTAAAAACGAAATTTTGGTTCGGATGCATTTCGACATTTGTCATCCTCAGCGAGTATCAAATTATACTGCACTCAGCACTCTGTTTGCGATTGTGAGTGAGAGAAAAAAGAAGAAAAGTATACAAAGAAAGCAAAACATGTAACAATGTGTTGTAGTGCGAGCGCACGCCAAAAAATTACAACAACTAAAACAATAAAACTCGGTGTGAACACACAAAGACACAACAAACCTCAAAATGAGACCCATTCGATTTTGATTGGCTTCAAATTTTCTGAGATTTAATTTTTTGGTGAAAAAATGAAATTCTGAAAGTTTCACGTTGATCGCGATTCACATTTGCATAAGTTTGATTTTTGGCCCTCAATTTTTTCTTGAAATTTCTCCGAAAATTCTTTTGTATGGGATGTGTAATCGATTCCAATTGACTTCAAACTCTCAGGTTCTTATTTTTTCGCCATAAATCTTAGAAAGTTTAAAGCCATTCGGAATCGATTTACAAGTACCTCGCATACGAAATTGTCGAAATTTCGACTAAAATGACCGATTTTCACCGAAAATATGCTATTTTATACAAAATATGAAGAAAAAAAAGTACGAACAACTGTATGGAAAAGTACGGGATTACGAATGAAATTCTTTTTATATTTTCACAAAACAAGAAATTGTTTGATCTTTAGTCGATCTGTATTTTCCAGGTGGCGAATAGCTGAATAATCGGATGATTTCCTTAGATTCCCGTTTTCGATTGTCCTGTAGAAGAATTATTCCAATACATTT
>NW_022595628.1:0-1171 GCF_009176505.1 Sitodiplosis mosellana | reverse complement strand
GAGAAACGAAAACAATAACAACTACAACAACGAGTTAACGTTCTTTTTATGTTAATGCATGGATGAACACACAACTCAGTGTGCGTGCGCTTCTCCTTGTACAATGCACAAGCGTTCCACGATCAGTGAACGACGAACGAACAACGAACGAACGAGTGCGGCGGCAGCGGAACGTTCTATATGCGTTCACCGCACGCAAATTATCTGGATAGCGAGCGTCAGCCGTAGCTGACCATCTATCTCGTTTGGTTGCCTGATTACAATTGTAATAGCTATTACCGGTAATGTCAAATGACTGGCATTACAATTGTAATAGCATTACATTGGCTCTTCGTTACAATATTAATGTACCCTAGAACGCCAAACACTATAAAATATTCAACATTTACGCAAAAAGTGTGTTCTTGGTGGATTTTGGGAGCACTAAATGCATGGACTATTTTTAGATTTGGTGCTCAACTTTTAATATTTGTCGAAAAATCTTCCTTTGAACGAAGAGAGGGCGAATTTTGGAAAAATTTCAAAAAGTGAGCACTAAATCTGAAAATAGTCCATGCATTTAATGCCCATTTAGTGCTCTCAAAATCCGCCGAGAATATATTTTTTGCGTAAAATTTGAAAATTTTATAGTGTTTGGCGTTTAGGGGATGGACTACTTCTGCCAAATTATAACGTGTGGCCATATGTTGGGTATTTTTCAAGCAAATTAGAATCTGAGACTTTATTTTGGAAGTACTAAATGAGCACTAAATCATGGTACCATCAGATTTGCAATATCTTACCAGGGTAAAAAGTTTTTTTTACTACCCCTATTTGCGTCATCCCCCAAACGCCGATGCCCATAACTCGCTCCTAGTTGAAGCACTAAATCTAAAATTGGTGGCACTAAATACCACTAAATCTACACAGAAGGGATTTACAAAAAGCGAAAATTGTCAGGCTGAAGAGTACTGACCGTCGAGATTAATTTTTCATTTGTGAGGAATTTTTTTCATTTGCATAGAGAAATAATAAAAATTTGAATTTTGTTATTGCCGATCTTGTTTTTGTGGAATTGTTTACAGCAATATCATAAAGATGAAGGTTTGTGAGGTCGAGTTTAATTTTTCAACTGTGAGGAATTTGTTTCATTTGCATAGACAAATAATAAAAATTGGAATTTTGTTATTGC
>NW_022595627.1:0-4215 GCF_009176505.1 Sitodiplosis mosellana | reverse complement strand
ATTTCTACGTTTTGCATCGATCGATATTCAACAAAAATATCAGAGTCTCATGTGGACAGAAGACGGATTAAAATATTCAAATTCAAAATGCGATGTAAGTATAAAAGTAAGTAAGATGCAAGTATTTTGTATTGATAATTGTGTTAGAACTTGTAACCGACCATTCATAATTAAAAGTAGGCAATGATCTATTTACATCTCATGGATTTGAAAACATAGACATTTTCGACGTAAGTAGTCACGCCGAGGGCAGCTTCCAAATTATTATTTTTTGTCATTTTGATGTAAACAATTCCCTTTGCCGTAGATTTTACACACAACGCACACATTTACTCGGTAGTGACAGTTCCCTAATACAGGATGACAGTGTGTCCTGCGCACTGTGACTCACAAACGACACTTGTAAAGCAAAGCATATATGTTTTCTGTCATGCTCTGTTATTGTGTGTAATTGCCGATTGTTTACATACAAAATAAGAGTTATTTTCGAAGCAAAAGCAACAAGAAAAGTAAAATTCTAAATTCAAAATATCAAAATGGCAATAAGTGGAAAAATTTATTTTGAAACTTCTACTGTGGACTACCTGGAGAATTTCTATGTTTTCAAATCGTTGAGATGTATAAAAAAAAACTGGATAGTTTGGATTGCATTTGGTGCTCCTACAATGATGATACTAATCGGATTGTTTTTTTTCTCAACTGGGTAATGAAAAGGGTGTTCTTCGGGCGGTATTCGAAGTTAATGGTGTTAATTAATACGTAATAAAATAAATTGGCCCGGGCATAATTAAATGGATAGCCTCATATTTGGACGGTAGAAAAATTAAAATCAACAAATGCCTCTCAAGTGATTATATAATGCATACAGGTGTTCCAGCTGGTAGTATCTTAGGGCCAGTGCTGTTTTTAATTTACATCAATGATTTACCCACCATATTTGAGGAATACATTAAAATTCTATTATTTACGGATGACTGCAAAGCAGTAATGAAAATAAGAGACGATAATGACGTAGTTTTGTTCCAATTGGAAATAAATAAACTGTTAAAATGGTGCAAAGACAATAAATTGGATTTGAATATTATGAAATGTGCAGTTCTTACGATGGGTAGATGTGAGGCAAAGTACATTAGAGACTACACCTTGAATAATATAGTGATAAATAGAGTTAGTGACTTTCGAGACCAGGTCATAATAATTGATGAACGATTGACTTTTAAGAAACATATTGAGTCATTAGTTGCCACATGCAATTCCACAATGGGATTCATAAAACGCACAGTTGGTAAGAAGTTTGATGTGGATACTCTTGTCATTTTGTACAATTCATATGTAAAGAGCAAATTATTGTTTGGAATTGCTGTTTGGTATCCCCATACAACTACCGATAGAGATTTTATTGAAGGAGTGCAGAAAAGATTCACTATGATGGCATTGAATGAATATCCTAATGCAAATAATAATTACATTATCAGCCCATATGATGATCGTTGCTCAAAATTAAATATTGATTCAATTCAAAGTAGATATGTATATACTTGTTGTGTGCTCATATATGATCTAATACATCAAAATTTAGAATCAGAATTTTTTAATTCGAAACTGTTATGGAATAACAGTAGGCCAACTCGAAACACAGAACTATTAAAATTACCGAGTGGATATTTACAAAATCAGCCCTTTTGGTCAGCAGTTAGACAATTTAATGAAAGAAAATCAGAATATGTAACCAATGTAGAAAGAAACAAATATGTAAAAGCAATTAAAGATAAGCGACAATTGTAAAGGATCTGTATTAGATCAATAACTAATAAATAAATAAATAAATGGTAGTTTTTTTTTTTGCAAATTTTCATTTTTTTACATAAATTTTAGAAAGCAAGATGGTACCACATCTGGTTCAATCGAATTACGATTCAAACAGTTTGGTGTGCGATTGTGCCCATATCAGGTATTTCACGCAAATTAAATGAAACAACAAGAATATTAATGCAATTTGAATTTTACAGTTTTCGTTTTGATATTCGTGGAGGCCAATGGAGAGCACATAAAAAAAAAACAAATATTATCATTTGCTAACTTGGTTCGTCTATGAATTCATCTTATGCCTGTCAATTTTTGCTTACGTTTATTCGTGGATGAACATAAGGGTAGGCCACCTTAGTTGGTGGCTTAGACCAGCAATAGAGTTGGACATAATAAGAGTTTTGGAACTTTTATATTTTACATTGATTGGATATTCGTTTTTTTCACACTGGATGAAGAATACACGTGTCCATTTTTCGTTGAGCCCATGCAAAATTTCCGCAGTAAGTTAACGTTGAGAAAAACTTCTATACAATAACATTTGATTGTCGTCTTTTTACATACAGAGAGAACCATACAGAAATCAATACGAAACAAGGATTTGGGCCATTTTCATCAAGGCTGCAGTTTGGTATTTTTTCACCGTGCTTCGCAATAGTATCGATAATTTTGTCAGAAAAATACCATTATCCAATCCAGCATACTATGGATAATCTACTTTGCTTCTATGTGTTTGTCCATAAATTACCAGCACCTATTTGCCGGTTCGTGATGTAAATTCGTTTTTAAATACGTGTAACAAATGTATGATATGTTTTTTCTTACAGCATCCGAATTATATTTCAACCGAGCTCTGAGCGCCGAGAAATTTAGATTTGAAGAACGTTGAAGGGCATGTTTTACGTATCAGCCTTAGTTTTTTGTGGCAAACTATTATTGTCATTGCTTTTGGTAGATCACGAAATATTATTGTATCCAGACTCTATCTTGTATTGCATCAGCTGCTTATCAATAGGTGACAACTAGAGTATTTTCTTAATTGATTACGAATAGAAGAAACTAAATTGTACCTTTTTATACGTTATATAGGTCGCCAGTGGTTTTTGGATATGGAAATTAATCCGCAGAAGTATATGAATTACTTCCGAGATGAACTCATACATAGTTGGATTTGATCAAGAAGTAAAAAAAAATAAAGCGTAATTGTCTGAAATTTGAAGTGCTTAAGAAATCGTATTGTGTGCCGAGTGAAGTTATTATTTGTATTCAACATGAAAATGTGAAAAAAACAGACATGTAATTTAGTTTTACATAAAACAGAAATAATCAAATGGTTTTGTATTTTATTTGTCGGATGGAGCGTTTGCTTCCAGAGAAATTGTGCGACAGAGAGCAATTAAAAGAATCTTTTAAGTCACTTCAGTTAATATCACAACTTCAAAATTATTCATATCATGGGACTTTATAGGAGAAAAAAAACGCAGAAAAGACAAAACACAGAAAAATGAAAAATTTGATTTTAGACTAAAATATTAGGTAAATGAGGGTTCTTTTGAGTTATTTTTCCAAAATAATGGCATTTTATCTTGGCCAAAACCTCGCCCTACAAGAATTTTGCGATACATTGAGGTTTACGTCGACATGTCGCCGTAAAGCAAAACCTTCTCGCGACATTCCGCATTGCAATAGGTTTTTCAACGTTCAGGTTTACGCATAATCATTACGCCGACATATCTGCGACATATCGCATTGCGTAAACCTGTAAATTCGAATTGTATCCAACTTCATTACATTGAAAACATAATTTCAAATGGTTTTATTTAAACTTTTCATGTTGCTCATCGTTGGTAATAAGAAATAAAAACTTATTCAAAATAATTATTAAGTAGAATAATCAGCCATTGCAGCCTTTTAAAATACAACATGCTGAATTCGAATGAAGTTGATCGCAATTCATGCATTTTGTGACAACTATTGCGGAAGGTTGGCGATACGTTTGCGTAAACGTGTCGCAAAATTCTTGTAGGGTCGAATAGTGTATTTTTCTGGCACCTTACATACATTACAATTACACTAGCATTTGGAACAACAACAAAGAGAGAGAAAGAAAATAAAAAGACAAAAACCATTATTCATAATGTATCTGTATCTTGTGCTCATTTTCATTCAAGTTCAAGCCCGGGCACATCGATTTATCCCGAAAATTCACGCACTCTTCTGTCAATATGCATAGGAAAGTTGTCATGGACGAAACAATGTTCTCAGTACTGCCGTTATTTTGGAAAAATAACCCAAAAGAACCCTCATTTACCCAATATTTTAGTCAAAAATCAAATTTTTCATTTTTCTGTGTTTTTTCTTTTCTGCGTTTTGTCTTTCTGCGTTTTGTCTTTCTGCGTTTTTTTTCTG
>NW_022595626.1:0-1309 GCF_009176505.1 Sitodiplosis mosellana | reverse complement strand
CTTCGCGTTTTCTGCGAAACTCATAGGAGATGAGTGGGAACTGTCTGGAGAAAAGTTGCGCAAGACCTCGAGCACTATAAATTTGCTGAAGACGCCAAGTCGTTATCTCTTATCAGTTCAGCGAAAAACGCAAAAAATCGCAATTGTACAACAGAATTCGTGTTTGACGAGATAACCATCTCAGATAAAAGATGAGATAAGATGGTAGATAAGATAACAATCTTTTATCTTTTTGTCCACAATATAATGTTATCTCATCTTTTATCTTTCGTTTTTTTTCAAATTGAAATCTAATATCAAGATAAAAGATAAGTTTGAGATGCTCATAAATCTATAAATCTCTATATATCTCTATATACAGAATTATTTAGATCATTCTGTTTAATATATTAAAATGTAATGCTTAAATAAATTTATTTTTACTATCGGCAAAATAGCAGTATGTGACAATTTGTGGTAAAACTCAAAAAATCATCTGAATGTTTTATCGCACTAATCGAAATTCGATAATTCGCTAACTTTGATTTTACATTCAGTGTTTCATTCTTCATAAGTAAATATATTATGTTTTGCTTTGTTTATGCTAGCGCGCGCTGGCTCCAATCAATCTATGTTTATTGAACTTTTTTTATAATAAGAAGCCAAAATGTGTGTGCGTATATTGAATACATTGAGTGATTTTTGTACACTCCTCACTTCGTCCTCAATTTCGTTGACACAAAAATCGAACCGGCAAAGAAAAGTCACATTAAAATGTCAATGGTCAGTACATATTCATAAACTTAAAGCAATGGATGTGCAGCAAAGAAAACCACAACAAATGCAAATTTTGTGACTACAGATCGCGGATCGATAATCTGAAAAGACATGCAAGTAATAAGCACAATTGGCCGCATGCAGCTGTGTGCTCTTGCTGTTCACCTGAAGAAAGTCACGTTGAAGGTGCGAACATTGTCGATGTGCAAAAAGTTAATCTTTCTGTCGAAATGGAAATATATACCATGGGAGATGGTAACACCGCCTATTGGCATAACAAAATTGAAATTGACGCAATTGAATATCGAATGATACCATCCACGGCGATCCAACCCATTGCTGTATCTACTGAATCCAACATTGATGAATCGTGATCTGTAGCCTGCTCCAAAAAAGAAAAGTTGCCCCTCATCCAAAAGGCCCGGGCAGTTTCGAAAAATATACCTAAAAAAAATAGGTTTTGTCTAAAAAAATCACATGGGTACCATATAAAAATCCATGGCAAGCCCATATGAAAATTTTCATGACAGCGATTTCGGAAGCCAATTCATAT
>NW_022595625.1:0-3249 GCF_009176505.1 Sitodiplosis mosellana | reverse complement strand
AAGTTGCACAGGTGATTCAATGCATTCACTTGAGTCATTCTGTGGTAGGGGTAACACATTCGAAGTAGTTTAGTATAATTTATTTCATTTCAACCGTTCATTCCCATTTCAACTACTAGACTCACTCAATGTCCGATAGATTCAATCCCAACTCAAACAGCGTATGGTACGCGGTAGTTAAATTCAATTTTTCCGCTTTTACTTTCGTTTCAGGGCAAATTGTAACAGTTGGAATATCTGACACCGTAGTATACTTATCGGTGGAAGACATGCTGACTGGACTTTCATGCCATTTCATCCATATATTCTGTATCGATAACCCACAGAAGTAGACTGATAAACCAATGGCCACTAACCAATACAGCCGTTCGCTCCAATGTCGTCGGCGTTCAGAAAAGTTGCTTTTCAAACAAACTTCTCTGAATACCTCGCCAACTGCCTGATTGAATTACAATAACCATAAACAATATTACTTCATGATCAACAAAATTCATGAACAATAATATTTTAATTGCAACAACTTACTTCGATCTGAGTTTCCTGTCGATTTTTTGCTTTAAATTTCATGTTGAAAAATGAGCAAATCACGTGCATGACTTGAAATAAGTCAATTCTGTCCACATAGCTGTTTGCAGTGTACTTTTATTTGAATTTTAATCATTAGCAGCAAAAATTCATCAACTTTAAAGCCAAGTCATTGCAAATTCATTTGAATATTCGAAATCGTTCTTTTATTTCAACACAACAGAATTCCTTATCTTCTGAATGAAATTTAAATTGGGATTGTATCGATGAGAATAGAAGCGGTGGCTTCCTATTGCGTTTTGTAAAGATCAATTCTGCGATACCGCTTTTACTCACGTCAACACAAGTTTGCTAATGAATTGCACACTGTCACATCAATTAAATGAAAAAAGAATGAATAACCACAAGCATAAACTAGTTTTTTTTCATTACATTAGTTCATTTTGTATGATAACTTTCCACTGTAAAAAGTCAACTTTTTTTTTTTAATGAAAAATTTAAAATTTCTAGTGATCAAAAAACACTCATTCATTAGGTAAGTAATACGATTTATTTCTGTTAATTATCAAATATACAAATTACTATATCAATTCACATTTCTCGAGTTTTGGAATTTCTCCCTGGCAATCGTTAACAATCGATCGAATTCTTGTGATCCCAATGCTTCAACCATTTTTCGGAATGTTTCGTCTTTATTTTGCAGTAATGAATATGGTTCGTCATATTTGACAGCCATTCCTGAATCCATAACCAGCACACGATCCGAATCGATAACGGTGTAGAGTCGATGAGCGACTGTAATGACGGTCGATTCAATAAATTTCTCCCTAATTGTCTGTTGAATCATCTCGTCTGTTCTGCAAGTTAAACGATAATTTAATAAAGAGATACGTTTGATCCAATTAGTCGTCTTGCATGATTTCGAATCGAAAGATTCTCGGATGATAGATAAAAGACCAGACTCGATCTCAGTTAATGAAAAGAAAGCAACACAAAAACTTACCGAAGATCAACGTTAGCAGTTGCTTCGTCGAGTATAATAAGTCAGCTATTCCGCAGAATGGCACGGGCCAAACACAGAATTTGACGTTGACCAGTGCTAAAGTTTTGTCCATCTGCTAAAACCGGCATTTTTAAACCACTTCTTTCACTCAAAATCTCTTTCATTCCAACATTTTCGAAATGATGAGGTTCTTTCCAAATTTCTTTGAATTGCGAGTAAAAAAAACATAAAAAAAGAATCATTCATTGGTTCACCTTCGTAATGTGCCAGAAAATAATTTGGCTCTTGTGGTATTATTGTAATCTTCGATCGTAGCACATTCAAATCAATGAATGCCGTGTTTACACCATCGATCATTATGGCCCCATCAACATGAGCCAAACGAAATAAAGCCCCAGTCAATGAAGATTTTCCAGCACCTGTCCTGCCAACAACACTCACTTTCTCTTTGGGCTTTACCATGAATGACAAACCGCGTAAAACTGGTTCACATTCAACCGAATAGCGATAAAAAATATTTTTGAATTCAATTTTCCACGCTCGGGCTAATTTGTTTTAACTTCAGTAACTTCAGTTGGTATTTCGGGCAGCTTCTCCGGCTCTAATCGAGCATATTCCAATATACGCTCAACTGACGTCAAGAAGTTTGTCACTGCAGCACCTGTTTGAAGAAGGTACATATTTATTTGAACGAAAATCGGGTTTCTTCCACTAGTATTGGGTATTTGAACATTGTTCGATAAAAAAGAAGCGTTAAATATCGCTACAGTCTTTGACATGATATAAATCTGCGGAAAATCTTTCAAAAACTTTAAAATACTCTTCTCGATTCTTTCGTTTTTGCGCCTTATATGTCTTGTTTGCTAGCGCTTCTCGAAAGAAACTCACTGGCAAAATTTCAGCTGCTGAGCTGCAAGTTTGAGTTATGTATACCTTATCGGCAAAATTATCATGATGCTAATACACTGTAACGTAGCTGCGCAACAGGTACACTCTGTGATCACGTTTGACGTTTACTTTTCCCTGTTTTTATTCTTTACAACAACAAATCATACACATTCTGTGTAGTTCGGTAGACTGTACACAGAAATTCCAGATGGCGCCAGCTATATTAAATCGCTAGTTGCGCAGCTACGCACTGTAACAACAGTACTAGTTAAAAACCAAAAATAGCCCCCAAATATTCCTAGGGGGATTTCTCACACAAAAAGTTTAAGCAAATGTGCAAAAATTTCTATTGAAAAAAAGTGTTTTGGAAGTGGGTTTTGGAGGATCCTCAGGATGGACCAGAAACGGTTTGACATTGCACTGGCCCATCCTGAAGATCCACTTCCAGAACCGGGAGCAGTTCTGAACAATCCTTGAGATCCACCAAAACCCACTTCCAGAACAATTTCATTGAAGCATAATTCAAAAGTTCAGTGTAAATGTACATTTATTTACACTAATTGACAAAAATTCATCGAATCGGACCGAATTGAAGAAATTTTTCAAAATTTATAAGAATTCATTCATTTTTTTCGCGAGAAATCCCCCTAGAAATATACACTAGCTGAGATTAATAGATCTTGGAAGATGTGCCGAAGTCGGTGTGGGCGATTTAAATTGTAGATTTATTGTAGTTTAGTGTGTTTTTACTTTTTTTTATGTAGAAACAATTTTTATTTGACTACAGCAGTGTTTTTTTATTTTTGTACGGGAGAAAAAATGGTCCAAACTGT
>NW_022595624.1:0-2874 GCF_009176505.1 Sitodiplosis mosellana | reverse complement strand
CTGCTGCAACACATTTGATGAAAATTTAATAAAAACAATCAAAAAGATTTATTTCTCAATAATTATACGTATTTGGTGTTTTTATCACTCTTCAAATGCCCTATTAGCGGCTTTTTTCCACTGAATTCAAATTTATCTACCGAATAAAACATTGATGGTAATTCAACATTTTACCTCCAATGAAAAAATTACTTCGGCAATTTGTTATTTTGCCGTACTACTTCTGACGGTTTGCCTACTTCGAATTGTGAGAGCATTAATTGATACAGAATTCTTTTCTCTTTAATTTAAAATCTACCATTTCTCTTTTTCCAGGTTATAAAATATATACAATATACATAAATAAATTATTAAATAAAAAAATTTAGTGGTGTCCGTTTTTTGTATGTGTACGTTTAAGCGCGGTCCAAATTCATATTGAAAACTAACTATCATGTCTCTAATATGAGAGTGTGTTTTTGTGCAAACTTATCGGGAATTTTCAAGGATTTTCTTAGGTTTTGGATTTTGAATTTTGGGTTTCATATGTATTTTCTTTGGGTTTCCAGTTTTTTCAAAAATCCTCAAGAACACTCCCATATTGAGAAACAGTATTAATACAGTAGCAATATTCCGTTCTTTCTCGAACAGATCTGTATTCCCATTTTTGTGCTCAGCAACAAACATCCAAATTAACTTTTTTCGAAAAATTACTTTTCCTTTAAATTTTAAAAACACCTAATTTTTCATCAATCCTGTGACATTTGTGTAATTTGATTTTTGAACATTTTTAGACCGAATTTTTTTTTTCATAAACCAATAGTACTCCTTCCCCCTTTATGAAACATTTTCGAAGTCACAATATTTACTTAAATTTTCTGGAAAATTAACTTTTGTGTATTTGTGTGAGTTAACTTTCAAGATTCTACTGTACATTGACATATCTCTTTATGAACATGTTAAGTGGAAATATTTTTAGTTGATGTGACTATTTGGTGTTTTTTCAATATATTTGTTTCTACCGAGAGACGCTATAAATAATGAATTGGTTTCACCATCATTATCGGGGGTTTTGTTTCCCCGATGCGTGCGCTTGAGAGACCGTTTCTTCTCCAAATCTAGGATTGTGGCTGTAGCGTTTGCTTCAATAGTCTGTAAACTTTGCGTTCTTTGAATACCTTGAAGTGAAAGACGAAGTGGTTTCTTGGGGGGAGTTGGACGACCATTGCGTGTTCGTGACCCACTGTTTGATAAAGGTGTTGCAACTGGCTCCGATGTATAATCTATTTCACGGCGTACTGATGGATGTTTTGGAATCATTACATTGTTTTGCTTTGGTTCTTCGCTATCAAATTCCAAACTTCTTGCATTACGGAGATCTTGAAGATCTTTTTTATATCTTTGATGACCAGACCTCAACTTTTCCTGAAATTATTCATTTTCTACAGAATTTTGAAACAATTTGATAAAATTAGAAACATACTTCATCATAAAACAAATCAGGCTGTGATCTATGGTTTTCCTTACGATGATCGCGAACATGTTTGTCCTTCAAATTTTGTGAACTTTTCAGTGATGTTTCAATTATTTTACTGTTCGCCCCAATATACTGTTGGGAATGACTGTGCTGAAGGGTGTTACGTTGAGGACGGTAAGTTGCGCTACCATTCGATGAAACAGAATGAGTAGTTTGTATCGCTTTTCCCCCGATGATAGTCGCAATAAAGTTGCCTCTTTGGAATACTTGAGCCCCTTCATTATCTTGAGGACTTGAAGATATGTTGATGCTTGTAACATGGTCTCTTTTCATGATCTTTTGATTTGTTCTTCTGCTATTTTGGTTAATCATATCTCGTACTTGATCCTCCAAGTATGAGATGCGATGTTGCAACCGTTGATTGTCTTGTTGAGACTGTAATAACATTTGATTATTCTGTTGCTTATTAATACGTATTACTACCAATTGACATCTTCCGCTTAAATCCATCAATTTTTGAATTTCTTCCTTTGATTGAGAATCTATAGGTTTTCCGTTGCATTCAATTATACGATCACCTATGAATAAAGCTTCACCGTCCAATACCCATTCCACATATATTCCGCTGCCTCCCTCTTTAATATTTATTCCAAAGCGACCCAAATTAGAGCTAACGGCGTACAGAGACCTTGAAATGGAACAAATGTTAGAAAAAAATTGCAAGACGTAAAAATCTGCACGTCGAGTTTTTATGTTTCAAGTTTATACTTTAATTGACTATCAAATAATGAGCCTCAGAAGGTAAAAACGTTCAAAAAATGCATTCGGAATAAAGTTTCCAAACAAAAATGTAGTATTACGTCAATTTTGTTTATTTTTATCTGGGCCATACCTACAATATTCCAATAAAATAGCCGGAAAATTCTTTTTAGACTGTATTCCCTGCTTTAAAAATAATTTACATCCAAAAATAAAACCAACTAAATGTATTTCAAGCAAAATTAATTTGAAAAAAGTTGAAATTACGTAATTTTCAAGGATAAAATATCATCAGTTTTCATTGGTGTAGATTTCGAAATATGCATATTTAGATATGGAAGCCCAGACGTGCGTGCTGGGGGGGGGGGTTACGGTTTTGCCTAGAAGAAATTTTTCTGATTTACCCCCGGGTAAAAATGTAGATTGTAGAAACAAATGTCACAAATTAGATTTATTGGATTTTTTTTATTGCAATATTGGTCGCAATTGCTGAAATGGCCTGAAATTGTTTAATAAATACAAGCATTTTTCAAAACTAAAAATGAGACACATTTTTTTTTAATCAGAAATAAAGGTGTCAACGAACACCGACTCTGTTCGTTCGTTCGTGGGCGCTTCAAAAATTGACGAACGTTCGTTCGTTTGTTCGAAAATTTTTG
>NW_022595623.1:0-3107 GCF_009176505.1 Sitodiplosis mosellana | reverse complement strand
AACCGATCGAATATTTTTATCCTTCGTTTCCGAAAATTCAATCAATGAAAACACTGATACTTCAGATGACAACCGAAGATGCTTTAAACTCACTCATAAAAAATCAAGAAATAATCACAAACAACTTTCCATCTTTGCTTCAATTTGAAGTGGTAGTTGATCGTACTATTTCAAGTTCCAAGGTTCAACGTATTGTGTCTATATTCAAACAACTTACTGCTTTTGAGTTTCGACTTTCCGAAGATTCCGAATATACATATCTACAAAAGTGTCTAAGCGCTGACTGGTACTTAATAAACTGCAGTGATCCGTATAATACTTTCTACGGTCGGCGGATATCGGCCATGATAATACGTAAAAACTCAAAAAATTGCCACATCGAATACCACAATACCGAGACAATGTTTTTGTCATTTCCCTTTTTTTTTAGGTTAGTTTTTCTTCAATATTTGCATTTTTTTTTTTCATTGCAATCCCTTGAAAAGTGGCAACAGAGGATTCCAATATTTTTTCAGTTTTAAGTGATCAAAATACATGTATAACTTTCAAAACTGTAACAACAAAAGTAATTGTTTTCCATTTCGAAATCGATAAAAAAAATTTGCATTCACCAAATACATTGAAGCGTTTTATTTCATTTATCTAGTGATTCACTTGCAGAAAGAATATCACGAGTATCGAAATGAGATATGTGTTAAAGTGAATGGTTTCACTTCCCTGTTGAGCAAAAGCGTTCTGAAGACTTTTGATGTAAGCGATCCCACCTGCGTTGGCCAATATATTGAAATTTGATCCACCGAAACCATATGTTGATGATCCAAACGGCACGAGTTGTACATTCGTATCAAATGCGTTGATATAACTGATGAGAGATAACCAAATCAGTGCTTCACTGTGGATCCGTGTTTTTGTTCGTGATACGAGATCAATCATTTTGGTCGCTAAGGCTACAGCCACACTATTGGTGCTTAGCAAATCATCCAGTTTTACCGAACTCGAAAGTACTGATGTAACACTTTCCAGGCTATTTACTCGAGCAACATTCTTATTGTTACCGTTGCCATTGACTGAATTGAGTGAGCCTGCTGTTTTCAATTCAACGGCTTTGGGTGGTCGGACAACATTGTTTGCGCCATTTTTTTGTTGATTTAACATCACATGAATTGTATCCGGTCCAACCGCTTGATGTGGCAATATCTTCGACACATATTCATCAATTGTGTTTTTGTGCGAAAGAGTGGCCAACATCTGGCATAACTTTTTGAAATGATGTGCTTCTTTCTCGAGAATTTCAGCTGCTACATTTATGGCCGATGACTTGATATCTTCCACGGACATTGCACAATTTTCCCAGTTGCCAGGGTTTGCATCAATTGCTTCTCGCAAACTTGAATGCATAAAATTAGAAATCAATATTCAAAACAATTCATATGCAAATTCGTATACCAACCTCTTTACCTCGGGTGTCTGTCTTGTTTGTTGATTTAACAGTATTCGCTTTTGAAATCGGCCTATATTAATACTGATCATATCTTTTGTCACATCGTATTTCTTTCCGTAGACACAACGGTTATTTCAAAGAAATTTTTATCAATCTTTGGCGGAACGTTAATGCTCTGGCTATTCGACGATGATAATTCCTTGGGTTTTGGGAAATTTTGGTTCACTCGTAGAAAGAATATCACGAATATGGAAATGAGATCTGTGTTGAAGTGCATGGTATCGATTCCTTGTTGAACAAGGGCATTTTGAATGCTTTTGATGTAGCCGATCAAGTGTAAACCTATCGAAAAGTAGAACATTAATAATGTTATCTTATCTTGGATTATTTTGCAAACAGTTTGTCCACTTCACGCGTTCAATGCGCGCTAAAATGCACTTTCAGATTGGACCGTGGTTTATATAGTCACGAATGATTTGCGATGAATTGACCAATTCGCTATCAAATCCAAATTGCAACCAGGAGACGATACCAGACTTTTTGTGACGTAATTGCAATCGACGTTTCTGAGCACGTCTGCCGGGAATAATGTCCGAGATCTCAAAGTCATTCTGGACGGAAGATGTTTTCAAACATTTTTCGAATGAAAATAACAAAGCGATTGGATTTCTATCCGAACCACCTGAAATGAATTAAAAATTTAGCCTCATTCTCAGAGAGATTTTCAAAGTATATTTTATGCTCTATGCTGATCAGTCGACTCACCTGCATTGGCCAATATATTAAAATTGGTGTTTGATCCACCGAAGCCATATGTTGATGATCCAAACGGCACGAGTTGTACATTAGAATCAAATGCGTTGGGATAACCGATGAGAGATTTCAAAATGAGTGCTTCATTATTAATCCGGGTTTTTGTTCGTGATACGAAACAAATCATCTCTGCTGCGATGGCTTTGGAAATTTCTTCAGTTTTGAATACATCTTCCAATTTCGCTAAATTTGACTGCGCTGTAGTGCCAGTAACGGTTTTTTGGTCATTTGCCCGAACTACATTTTGATTAGAATAACTATTCACTGAACTAACGGAACTGGCTGTTGTCAATTTAACGACTTGACCAATTTGAACATCACAACTTTCATTAACTTTGGATTGACTTGATGCCGCTTGAACTGTGTCCCTTCCACTAAGACTTTGATGCGACGAGTTGAATTCAACTTCTTTCTCTTTGTGACTTTTCTTTTGTTTGTGTAATTCAAAATCCTCCAAATTCAATGAAATTTGTTCCTGCAAACGCAACCGTTATTCTATCACTTTGTCGTTCAATGTGACTTCAACTGTAATGCATCTACTTACATGACATAAACAACAGACGATGTACCGACGTATTTGGAATATTTCTGCATTCAAACCAGAAATAAACTGGTTTTCATGTGTAGACGACGATGTATTATGGTCTTTCGAAGAGGCTTTCCGTCCCAATTCATCCACAGTCGAAATCAATTCGATCAACAATTTCGTGGTCTCATCGTCGATTTTGTTCGCATTCTCGGTATAAGGGGTAGCGGACATAAGTTCCCGGACGGACGGACAGAATGGTCGGACAAAACTTCCCGGACGGACATGCCCGGACGGACAATTTCCCTCGTCCGTCAGACCAATGTC
>NW_022595622.1:0-1114 GCF_009176505.1 Sitodiplosis mosellana | reverse complement strand
ACCAAATGCTCGAAGAACTTCGCCACAGTTTGGAGCTTAGCTATGCAGCGGTAGTTCTCTATCTTCGATCTGGCCCCCTTTTTGAAAATGGGGGATACACTCGAGCGCTTCCATTTGTCAGGGAAATGGCCAGCTGACAATGATTCATTGAAGATCTCGGTGAGTGGAGCCACCAAATGACTCGCACAATTCTTTAGTATCAACGGGTGCATACCATCGGGACCCGTACCTTTCTTTGTGTTCACGGCTTGTAGCTCTTCAAGCACAAAATTTATGTCGAGCTGGAATTCCTCAGATTGCTGTGACTCGTCGGCAGGCGATTGTTGAACGCCTTGAGTCGATGAGTCATGTGCGCACATCACCAGATTGCATGACTTTTGGTTTGTTGTCGGTGCTCTTCTTCGAATTGACATATTGCCAAAATCTCGATGCGTCATGCTTGAGCGAGGATTTCAATTTGTCCACGTTATCGTTGTATAGTTCCGTGTTGAGTTTGTCAGATTCACGAGACGCCAAAATATATTTTCATTCGTAGTACGGTTTAAAGCCAGAACGTCTGTAGCGTTTCCATGCCTTATTCTTCCTATTTTTTAATGTTATTAGGAATTTGTTTTTCCACGGATATTTTTGTATCGACCTTACGATGTAGGTAGGCACAAATTTGATAATTGCATCGTCCAAAGTCTTGTGCAGCAAGTTCACTTTCTCAGTGATTGTCTTTCCGTGGAATAATTCGGTGAAATTTATATTTGCTAAGTATGCATTCATATCCCTGTAGTTGGCCCGCTTGAAGTTGAATGCTTTAGTTGTAATGTTAGTTTCAGTCGTGTTTGTACCATGCCATTCAAACGTAGCCATTATCGGTGGATGGTGATCTTCCACTTTTTTCTTCAATGCGTTAGATTCATCGACGCGCTCAATCGAAACATTGGTGAAATCATTAGTGAAGAACAAATCCAAGAGACGTTTCTTCGACTGATTACGCACATGATTTACCTGTTGAACGCCCATGCTCATGAGTCCCTGGATGAAAGTGGCCGTGTGCTCAGGTCAATCTTGATGCATCGTGCTTGAGCGAGGATTTCATTTTGTCCACGTATGTGTTGTATAGTTC
>NW_022595621.1:0-2630 GCF_009176505.1 Sitodiplosis mosellana | reverse complement strand
TTGAGCTTCTATAAAAGTTCAGTCTTTTGTGAACTGAGAAACAACGAATATCGATTAAAGAACAAACAAAACAAAACCAATCTTATTTTAATCATCGAAATCCTTTCTCGAAGACTCAAACAATATTATCGATTCCATCAATAATATTTGTTCTTTCACTGGCGAGTCACCGGCATCTCAACCTCCGGACCCAACTACAAAAAAATTCGAGTAAACCAAACCGCCCATACTCGTGGAGCACCAACAAACACATTCCCGTGTGTAATTCTACAAATTCGAGTAACAAAAACCGCCCATACTCGTGGAGCACCAATTTCGAGTGACATCACATGAACGTGTAAAAAAATCCTATAAACGGAACACTAAATTGTGTGTGCATCTCTTCAAAAACCAACGGACAATGCATTAAAGTGATTAGAAAAACAAATAGTGACTTCTATCAAAAAAGAGCAAAAACGTCTAAAAATCAAATTTAAAAACAGAAAGAGAACAACCAAATAAAAAAAAATGAGTAAAACAAAAATAAAAGAACTATTTGGCACTGACTCAGAGGCCAGCGAATCAGAGACCAGTGATTCAGAGAATGAACTATTCGGTAGTGACTCAGAGGCTAACGAATTGAAAAACGAGAGAAGGATGAATAACGTTAGCAAAAGCCAAAATACGATTGACATCATGACGTCGAGAAAACACAAAACGAGTGAAAAAAACCAACAAGCCGAAACAGAACAGACGATCGAAACCGTGGAAACAAAAAGGCGAAAAACGACAAAACAAGGGGCGATGGAAGTGATAGCTACCACCAAATCAAAGGATCCAAAACCAGCCGATATGATGAAATCAAAAAAATCAGAGCTGAGCGATATTGTTAAAACTAAAAATTCAAGGGCAATTGAGAATCTAAAGGCAAGAAAACAACAGCCAACTGAAATCAAAACACAAAAATCGATGGAAATGAGTGAAGTGAAAAATCGAAAAGAAGCCGTCAAATTAGATGCAGCCGAGATCACAGACGTGATTGAAAATTGTGAAGAGGAAACAGGTCATCAGTTAAAGAGCATATCGAAGAATCGACCATCGACCACTGTCATAGAGCACAAATTCCGAGATGAAAAAGAAAGAAACACCTCATCGAAGTATGTCTTGGAAAATGGTCATTTAATTAAACGAAATTCGAAGGAGAATGGCGAATTTTACGACGAAAAATTCTACACTTGCTGTCGTAAATTTAAACCGGTAGACGAACTACATGTGTTAGAAAAATGTCGACTAAAGGCCAATAAACGACTAAAATCGAAACCAATAAAAACTACAATAACCAACAAAAGCGGCCAAATTGTGAAGAAATCACCCATTACATCGAAGTTGGTGAATAATGAAGGGGCATCTAATGAATCCAGAATCTCGAACGCCGAGAAACCAATCAACAAGTCATCTAATGAATCCAGAATCCCGAACGCCGAAAAACCAATCAATAAGTCATCTAATGTATCCAGAATCCCGAACGCCGACAAACCAAACAATGCATCCCAAAGTTCAATCAAAATATCAAAATCAGACGTACAAAAAAAGGAGAAGGAAGAACCCAAAAACAACCAAAACAATTATGATTTAGTTGTTAAGAAATCGAATGAAATTCCTGATTTAGTTGTTAAGAAATCGAATGTAATTCCTAAAAATTCCTTTATTCACTCTAAAATTCACTTCAACAAATGGACTTGGCTCAATCTCGAACGATTTTTCCGATCTCAGAAAAAAATGACTATGAGTATCGAGGGTAATATTGGTTGTGGTAAAACCACTATGCTTCAATATTTACAAGATAAAGTCGAATTCGACATCTTCACTTTACGTGAACCCCTCGATAGATGGAAAAACCTTAACGGTATTGACTTGTTGAGTATAATGTATGAAGATCCAAATACATGGGCCACAAGTTTTCAATATTTTGCCCTATTGACAATGGTTCAGAATCATTTAAAAACTAAAGATAAAAAAGTCACCATCATGGAAAGATCAATTTTCTCTTCACGATTTTGTTTTATTGAAATGCATCGCCGCAAAAAAGTAATCGATCGAATAAATTTCCGAATTCTCGATGAATGGTTCAATTTTTTGATTGAATATCTAAATTTGAATTTAGATATGATTATATATGTGAGAACCGACCCAAAAATCTGCATGGAAAGGATAAAAGAAAGAAAAAGAGAAGGAGAAGGAGAAATTTCACTCCAATACATCCAAAATCTCCACGATCTCCATGAAGAATGGGTAATAAAAAACAATTCTAATCTAATCATCCTAAACGGAAATAAAACAACTGAAGAAATGTTATCAGAATTGGATAAAAAAATCGGTTTTTTCATGAACCAAAAAGTTAAAAAAGAAAGAAATCCCTGAAAAATTGAGGACAATTTGTTTTTGTGGTGAAGGAAGAGTGAATGAGCCTTAGAAATGAAGAGACAGTAAACAATGAAAGGGATAAATGGTTCCTACGATTAGTTTTAGAATAAAAATAATTGATTCAAATAATCAATTTAGCCATGAAATAACTGTCTAAGAGAAATAAGGTATAAAAGGCGGTTGAGCTTCTATAAAAGTTCAGTCTTTTGTGAACTGAGAAACAACGA
>NW_022595620.1:0-1116 GCF_009176505.1 Sitodiplosis mosellana | reverse complement strand
TAAGGATTTTTCGTGCGTAATCGACAGAAAAGCCAAAAATGCTCAATATTTCAATGGCGTATTCAAAGCGGTACAAGAGAAAAAAGAAGATAGTGATACAAACGCAATCAAAGCGATAAAAAAATTCTAATTTTTCTTAAAGTACAGATTCATTTCATTCACGTACTAAAATATGATGCACCAAGCTGAATTTCATTCAAATCATCTTTGTGAACTTAAAATACAGCTCTTTTCTATTCAAGTTTTTATCAAGCGACTTTTTCAAAACTGCGTAGTAGATAAGAAAAATAATAAACTTCAATCATAATTGTGCAGCAGAAAAGATCGTATTTCATTTGGTTTCTTCCAAATATGTGACAGAAGTAAGGTAAGTACGTATTTTGTTAATGAAATTTTTTTTCTCAATCGCGATCTTCTTAAATTCTGAAATTTTAGTCTCTGGTCCTAACGTTAATAAATACCAACGCCCCATTGAGTCAGTTCAAAAACAATTCGTCTTGTATGCCCTACCGAATGAACAACGAGACGAACATTACCGTCTAAGGCCTTATGCAGAAAGATTTGAGCAGCTTAAACTGAACGGCCTAGCTCGAAGGAGAATCAATTGCGGCATAATGTTTATCTACGATCTCATAAAACAATACATTGAATCACCGACACTTAGCAACTTGATAAGACTTAACCAGAGCGGTCAACGAGCGCTCGTTCGTTCGTATGCGAACATGTTCGTTTGTTCGTTCGTTGGTTCGTAGAATCTACGAACATGTTCGTTTGTTCGTTCGTTCGTTCGTAGAATCTAATTACCCTTAAGTACGTACTTAACATACTTGAGTTTAATTACGTGACTTGAGACGTACTTAAACTCCCTTAAGTACTTACTTAGCATACTTGTTAACATACGTACTTAAGCCTCGTATTTAAGCTTAAGTATGTACTTAACATACTTAAGTATGTAGTACTTAAGTATGTACTTAACATACTTAAGTATGTACCTAACATACTTAACGCACCCTTTTAACGTCGGCAATGGTATCTGTCAAACTTAACGCTCTGAAAATGACCTATCCACAGCAAACATTCAAAAACAGTCAATATTTTAATATTTTAATTTTTATT
>NW_022595619.1:0-2306 GCF_009176505.1 Sitodiplosis mosellana | reverse complement strand
GGCTGCAAAAGTTCGACAAGGAATAATAGCGACGTACATTTTTTTAAACGCATGATGAAACGTACCCACGTTTCATCATGCGTTTAATTTGATAAACGTCGCGATCGTCGGTGATCGTTCTGAATGCGCGTTTTGGTTGACTTTTTCGGACTTTTTGCACAAAAATGCGCAAAAATGATAATAGCACTCAGGCACATGGTCAGAGTGCGGGCGTTTAGGAATCAAAATGTCAAGCAAAAAATTCTGAACACGTCTCAACCTATTTCGACGTATTTCGATCAATAAAAAACGATAACAAATATCCTATTTGGCTCTAGGAGCGTTTGAAACTTCCGGGAACTTCGAACCGTTTAGAACCGTTTAGAACTTATTTATTCGTTCATGATACGTTATTATACGTTATGATATGACCAAATCAGATCAAATACTAAATTCGACTTGATTCCACAAAATAGAACAAAATGGAATTACCCATTGTTGAAACCGGTTATATCGGGTTATACGGGGTTATATGAAACTAGTGGCCACATCCAAACGCATCTTAGCATCTAGTCATTTCATTGAAATGTACCAAACAAATGGAGTCATATGTTTGCAGCATGTTCAGTCGCGTTTAGGATATCGCTCAAACGCGTGCAAACCAACTCGAACGTACGGAACTTACCCTAACTTACGGTGAACACGGAGTATAACAAAAAGTCACAGTCATTTGACCGTCGTAAATAAATAACCTCAACTCGCCTCGACTGAAGTCGACTGAAGTACTGCAGAAATTCCGTGAAAACTCGGAAAAAAATGGAAAAGTGCACCATTTGTTTAGAAGAACTCAGCCAGGAAACTGGATTTCTTAGATGTGGTCACCAGTTTCATATTGAATGTTTCGCCCAGCTAAAAAACAGGTAATTTTATTTTGTCGTATTTTTCTATATTCAGATTGAGAGTTTGTTTTCTTGACGACTTATATTCGCTTATATTTTGAGTATGTTTCAACTCTTGTCAAACTGTAAAACTCAGTAAAACTTTGCAGAAGACAATCAAAAACAATCGTCGTATATATATTGAAATTAATAAATTATTCGAAGGTTTGTTCAACGCTTGAGAACATAATCTACTTATTCCAATACAAAGTCTGTGAAACATACGCCACTCTCAATCTAATAGATAATCCCATAGATTTAGTATTTAGTCAATCATGAACGAATAAATAGATATACAACGATATACAATATTTCAGCCTCTTAAATGGAGAAGAACTCCGATGCCCGAACTGTCGGTATGTCGTAGGAAGACAGATGGCACGAAGACGGCGTCGGTATGTCGTAGGAAGACAGATGGCACGAAGACGGCGACGCAATCTTCGAAACCGACGACAGATTCTTCAGCAACTCGTTGAGTTGCTTGTCAACATTCCACAATAAAACCGAAAAAACCACTTTGAGCCGCTTCGGGCATAGACTTTTCAAAAACCGCACTGTCATATTTTCACAGTATCAATTAAAATAAACAGAACTACACGGAAATAAACATATCTTGGGTATCTTTTCGTATCTTATTAATTATTAATTTGCTACTCGATTTTTAGTCAAAAACTGTTTGATATATGCTTTGGTTAGCTTAACTAACCATAGTGAAGAGTAAGTAATCCGAAGTAATCTTATTAATATTGAAGATATTTCTATTTCAATTGGCTCACAGACATGAATTTATGTAAAATCTCTAGCACTTCATTTCGTATAGTTTCGTATAGTTTTTTCTAGTTTTTAATAAGGAATCGAATGGTAGTTGCAGTTCGAATTTCTTATCAACTGTTTTGAAAAATTCGGAAAAATTTACCCGAATTTACCTGGTTAAGGTGAAAGTAATAAGATAAATTCACACTGCAGCTACGATTCGATTTCTCATCAAAAACAAAACAAAATTGAGTGTCAGAGATGTTTGTCAAACTAGCTGAAATTTACAAAAAGGACGAAGAAGTTATTAACTTCTTGTTACTTCTATTCGCTTCTATTCTCCGAAATATAAACGGTTGAAAAAAAGTCTCTGTGAGTCCTCAGTTTTTTACGTTGGTAGTTAAAGATTTTCCGGGATTTTCAATTAAAAAGCGACCCAAAAACAGAAAAGTACAATGAGTTTCGCAAATACATTGACAATAAGAAAATAATTTCTATTTTAAAGCAATAAAAGTTTCTGATATACTACACACAATCCGTAACAAAAATTCTGATGAAATTTTAGTTATTTTAGATTTAATATATAGTTCTTGACAGTTCCTAAATTATAATTCTTCCCAATTCTTCCAAATTCCT
>NW_022595618.1:0-3710 GCF_009176505.1 Sitodiplosis mosellana | reverse complement strand
GCTTAACTCTAAACAATAGTTTACTACGTGCTACGCTACGGTGCCACATCTCCCCCTTTTACGAGATCGATGTGAGCCATTTTATTATTTCTTTACATTCTTCTTCCCCTTTCACAAAAAAAAAACTTGTCATTTTCCATCTTATTTACAAATTCGGTTTCTTGTGAGAAGGAAAATGTTCTTATTAGCAATAATAACAATTGTTGTTGGTTTCATTTCAAAAAGGGAAACAAAATTTCAATAATTAATTAACAATTCTTAACCTTAACAATTCTTAATACTGTCTACCGCTTCGTGTGACTTTCAGATGTACAACAGGAATCGGCTCATTTTGTTTATTTTGACTTGTGTCTCCGAGTAGTCGACGCATATGCCGTGTGTTTCTACGAAAAGTGCGACCATCATCTTGTTCAATTATGTATGATCGTGGTGTGTTATGTTTTTGAACCACTTTCCCCGTTTGCCATTTTCCGTTATTTCGAAACAAAACATTTTGATTTGGTTCGAAATCGGCTCGTTGCTTTGCTGTTTTATCGTAATCTGTCTTTGATTTGTTTTGTTTATTCGCATGTTGTTGTTTTACATAGACACATAACTTAGGCTTAAATTGATTTGAATGCATTGGCAAATCGTTTCTTAAATTTCGACTTTGCAACAATTGGGCGGGCGTATAATTCATATTTTTAATCGGCGTCGTTCGGTATGCCAAAAGAGCGCGTAGAACATTTTCTTCAGAATCAGATTTTTTAAGAATTTGTTTACATATGTGAACAGCCTTTTCAGCCATTCCATTCGCTTGTGCGTACCGTGGACTCGTTGTGATTATATTCATATCATGTTTCATTGCAAATTGCTTGCATTCATAAGATCCGAACGGAACATTATCGGCTATGATAGTGTGTGGATATCCGAAACGTGAAAATACTCTTAATAATTCAACGTTGATTTCGTGAGCTGTCTTTCCTTTCAACTTAATTAATTCGATCCAATTAGAGTGAAAATCAACTACAGCTAAATAATTCTTTCCTTTATGCTCAAGTACGTCACATGCGATTTTTTCAAAGGGCTGATTAGGTATGTCATGCGGTATCAATGGCTCTTTTTGATTTTTAGGAGCATTCAATTGGCATTTCTGGCAATGCGATACCGTTTGCTCAATGTCATTTGAGAGATTTGGCCAAAAAACTGAACTTTTTGCCCTCTTCATTGTTTTATTAATACCAAAATGTGGGTCATGAAGTTTTTCCAAAATTGACTTTCTCATGGCTGTCGGAATGATTATTCTTTCATTATAAAATAAGATTCCATCATCATGCAAAATTTCATTCCTCAATTTAAACAAATATCTCATTGATTCATGACACTTCTCTTTATTAGTGGGCCATCCCACTCGACAATATTCTTTGACTTTTTTCAATGTCTCATCTTTTTCTGTTTCAATCTGAATCTCTCTCTTTTTCTCATCTGTGGCATTAATGGATAAGACCGATTCTGTTATTGTTTTATCTTCGGCCTCTTCTTTTTCATGTTCATTCATATAGCGTGACAAATAGTCTGCTAAAACAATCGTTTTGCCTGGTGCGTGTTCAAGTCTGATGTCGAAATTCAACAATTTAAGTCCCATGCGTTGCAATTTCGAAGAGGGAATCTTATGAATATCTTTATTCATTATACCCAGAAGGAGCTTGTGATCATTCACAACTTTAATCGTTCTACCGTAAGTGTAGAATTTGAATTTTTGGCATGCGAAAATTATTGACAGCATCTCCTTTTCTATTTGTGAATAATTTCGCTCTGCACTGGAAAGGCTTCTTGAAGCAAATGAAATTGGTTTGCCATTTTGCAATAGGCAACAACCCAATCCATTTTGTGACGCATCACATTGTATTATTATGTCTTGTGTAACATCAAAGGGCGCGAGAATCTTTGAATTCAAAACGTGATGTTAATTTCAGTAATGACCTTATCATGCAGCTCGGTCCAAAGGAAAATACTGTTTTTCTATAACAATTCTCTTAAAGGCGCCGTCAATTCAGATAAATTATTAATGAAAGGACTCAAATAGTTTGTTACACCTAGGAACGTTTGTAAATCTTTCTTATTTTTTGGTCTTCCCATTTTTTCAATTGCGATGAGACGGTCTGGATCGGGTTTAATTTCATTATGTGAAAAAATATGTCCCAAATATTTCACTTGTTCAGCTGCTATTTGCATTTTATTCATATTGAAGCGCACATTTTTTTCTCTTGCTCTCTCTAACACTCTCATCAAAATCTCATCGTGTTCTTTTTTCGTACGGCCAAAAATCATAATATCATCAAAATAAATTATGGTGCCCACAATGTCACCGACATTTTCGTAATTCATCTTTTAGAAAACACTTGGGCCAGTTTTTATACCAAACGGCATTCTAAGAAATCGATAATTACCGTATGGTGTGGCGAAAGTGCAATATTCTTTTGACTTTGGCGTCAATTTCACATGCCAAAAGCCATCTTTGAGGTTGAGAACAGAGAAGTATTTCATTCCATGCAATTTGGATGCAAGGTCATCAAACGTAGGGACATACGAGTGCTCATTTTCTATATTCGTGTTCAATTCTTTCGGATCGATGCAGACTCTTAATGATTTTTTCTCATCTTTCTTTTCGACAGTCACTAAATGATTTACCCACGGGCAATATCCACTAGCCTTTTCGATAATTCCGTTTTTAACCATCTCATCCAATTTACTTTTCAATCTATCTTTGACTGAATGAGGAACTCTGCGTGGTGCATGAGCCACTGGTGTCGCGTCATTTTTTATTTTCAAATCATATTCATGTTCAAACGTTCCTAGTCCTTTAAATAAATCTTCATAATTCTTTAAAACAAATTGCTTGTCGATATCAATTTGATCTACGTCCAGTCATGCGTTGCCATTATGCTTTGAGTTTCGGAAAATGCGTGAACGCGACGGTTGAACGATTTTAAATCGTACGCAAGTCCTTAACCTAAGTATCGGTGTGCATTCAAAATCAACAACAGCGAATTTTACTTTCAACGAACTTCCACGAAATGAGCAAATCAAAGAGCACGTACCTATTGGCTTCAATCGTTCTCCACCAAATGCACGAAGTTTCATTTCTGTCCGATTCAATTCTGGTCTTTTCACAATTCGTTTCAGCACACTGAATGGCAACACATCGACCCCGGCTCCAGTGTCGATTTTGAATGGAACATTCGTTTCATCGACCGCTACATGCTCGATCCATGGGTATTGTACATTGTCGGTCGTTTTTTCCTCACGCAAAGTGGAAACAAAAAATTCATTGTTATCATCATAATCATAATCAGAGTCAATGGAAAGAGCTGAAACATTTTTTTGTTTACATACGGATGCGAAATGATCATTTTTATTGCAAATATTGCAACTCTCTCCAAATGCTGGGCAGTTCTTTGTGCCAAATTTGTGTGCATAATTACAATATTTACAAACATTTTTGTCATTCCTTTCGCTGTCGTTGCTGTTTGGTTTCTTCTCTTTCGGCCGCTGTTGTGTGTGTGATACAGTCTTGCTGTTGCTGTTGTTGTTGCTGCTCGTGTTACGGTTTCGGTTGTCTCGTTGTTTGTTGTTATTGCTCTTTTGCCCGTCGACCACGTGGCTACGTGCATTACGGTTCTGTGCGTGTCGTATTTCATCGATGCAAGTGTTTTTGCTTGTGCTCATCG